>NC_133529.1:34484352-34784352 GCF_048544455.1 Silene latifolia | reverse complement strand
ACACAAATTCAAATTCTATTTATATAAAATGATCTTAAATGGCTAAATTTACATCCTTCAAGGATAAAAGTTTAAAAAATTTACTTAAACTTGTGCTAAGGTTAAAAAATTCAAATTAATTATTCAAATTACATAAATTCAAAGTTTTATATACAAAAGACCATAAAAAGACTAAAGTTACACTCGTAAAACACTAAAGTTACACTCGTAAAGTACTAAAGTTACACTCATAAAGCACTCATTGTGAATTGAAGTTACACTGATTGTGTATTAAAGTTACACTGATTGTGAATTGAAGTTACACTGATTGTCTATTAAAGTTACACTGATTGCGTATTGAAGTTACAATTATTGTGTAATGAAATTACACTGATTGTAGATTAAAGTTACATTAATTGTGTATTGGAGTTTCACTAATTGTGAACTAAACTTACACCATATCTTATTTTATTGAAGTTACACTAATGGTAAATTGAAGTTACACTTGTTGTGAATTGAAGTTACACGCTATATACTTGAAATTACACCCTTTAACGTTTAAAATTACAACCTTTAAAACATAAACTATCGGACTCTTATATACTGGTCCCTAACTATACAAGGAATAAGTTTTGCAAAATAACAACTATTCGAGTTAACTTCTTCGTCGAAATAACGTAATATGTACCAAAATCCGAAGTCATCACATTGCATGGCTCCTGCACAAGGGAAAAAAAAAAATTAATTCAAACTTGAATAAGTCAAACAAAAAAAAATCATATTTACGAAATAATAAAATTTGTCACTTGTCATGAAAACGTGCATTGTGAAAATATGTACGAAATAAAATATTCACTTTGATCCAATTAAGAAATCATCTATATAAATATTTGATTTCTACCATTTAAATTGCGTCAATCAAAACTTCAATAAAAGCGGTTTCTTAAAATGTTTCGTAAATCTTCATACGGACTCCGATTAAGGCGAAACAAAAGCCTAAATTTATTATTTTTTTGAGCCTGTCGCAATGGTTCTATTTTTGTGTATCATTAAGTTTTCGAAAATTACAGTACTGGTCAGTAATATTTTCGTAAATATGCTAGTTTTTCCCTAATTTAAAAACCCTAAATCAGTAAAGTCGATGTAAAAGTAGATGAATTAGAAATATGGAAATCAGTAAAGTTTTTCCCCAATTTAAAAACCCTAATTCAAAATATGACTAGTTTTTTTCCCAATTTAAAAAACCCTAAATGAAAATAACATAGGAAAAAACTTGAAAATGGAGAGAAAAAGAATTAAGAACTTACATTAGATAAACGGCGAAGGATATGGACGTATGGTGCTCGTCGATGGCAGATTGCGTTTTTTTTAGAGATTGTTAGATTGAATAAAGAGAAAAAATCGTGTACAAATTGAGAAACTTGGACAAAGAACAATTTTTAGAGAGAGATAAAAAGATGTAGAGAGAATGGACAATATGGAACATTTGGCAGATGAATGAATATGAGAGGGATTTTTTTTATTATTATTTTTATAAAAAGAGAGTTAATAGGAGACATTGGCATTGGGAATTACATGTATGGGTAAGTGAGGTTATGAGAGGGTGTTAAAAAACATGATTAGTTAGTTGGGTGATGTTTTTGTTTATTTAATCTTAGCCATCCATTAAATTTAATCCAATGGCTAGTATTAGGACTTAGGGACTCAACATAAAAGGTAGGACTTATAGGATCCTATTTCTATATATATATATATATATATATATATATATATAAGCAATGTTGTTAGGGTCGAGATCCTACTTTGGATCGATGAGCTTCCTAGGATCGAATCGGTAGGATCGAATCGTAGAATCGTAAGATCCTACAAATTAACTAAAATACATAATTGTGTTATCAAAATATGTTAAAATCTCGTACTTAAATTTCAAAACGCTATTATCTTAGCATGTGCTTACTAACTATTCTCGTTTATAGTAGATTTCTATCTTAAAAGTCATATATAAAATTTTAGTAACGATAAAAATTGAAATGTTAAGAATGTAGAATCGGGTCGTATAATCGTAGGATCGGGTTAAGATTCTACTTTAAAAAAATTTGACACAAGTTGAATCGTAAGATTCTACAAAATTAAGATCCTACCTAGGATCGGGATCGGTCACCACTTTTTGGATCGTAGAATCGTAAGATCCTACGATCCGGATCGGGAGTTTAACAACAATGTATATAAGATCTTGTGAGTTTGGTTTCTTATGGTGAGTTGTGAGTTTGTGCTTTGAAATCTCAACCACTGGATTATATTAGAGATGAATGGTCAAGATCTAATCTTACCTGTCATATAAAATCACTGTCATTTACTTATTTTCTCCTTTTTCTAGTGCTACTCTTTTTTTTTTTTTACTTTAATTTTTTTTATCTCCTTTTTTTATCTCTTTTTATTATGCTTTTTTTTTTACAACTTTGATTTTTTTTTCTCTTTTGTTTTTCTCTAATTTTCTCATTATGTTACTTTTTTTTCTTTTCTTTTTGTACCAGATTTTTTTTACTTGAATTTTTTTACTCTTATTTTTTTTTACCTCGTGTTATTATGCTGTAATTGTGTGTTTTTTTCTTTGATTTTTTATACGACTTTGATTTTTTTTTTTTACCACATGTTATTGTGCTGTTATTGTTATTCCGCTGTTATTGTGATGTTATTCTGCTGTTACTTTGATTTTTTTTACGACTTTGATTTTTTTTCTTTTTTTTTACCGCGTGTTATTGTGTTGTTATTCTACTGTTATTCTGCTGTTATTGTGATGTTATTCCGGTGTTACTTTGATTTTTTTACCACTTTGATTTTTTTACTCTATTTTTTACCGCATGTTATTGTGCTGTTATTCTGGTGTTATTGTGATGTTATTCCGGTGTCACTTTGATTTTTTTACTACTTTGATTTTTTTTACTACTTTGATTTTTTTTTCTCTTTTTTTTACCACATATTATTGTGCTGTTATTGTTACTCCGCTGTCATTGTGATGTTATTCTGCTGTCACTTTGATTTTTTTACGACTTTGATTTTTTTCTTTTTTTACCACGTGTTATTGTTACTCCCCTGTTATTGTGATGTTATTCTGGTGTCACTTTGATTTTTTTTTACGACTTTGATTTTTTTTTTTACCACGTGTTATTGTCTTTGTTATTCTCTTTGTTATTCTCAATTGTTATTGTGATGTTATTCCGGTGTCACTTTGATTTTTTTTACTACTTTGATTTTTTTACTCTTTTTTTTAACCGCATGTTATTGTGCTGTTATTGTGATGTTATTCCGGTGTCACTTTGATTTTTTTTACTACTTTGATTTTTTTACTCTTTTTTTACCACGTGTTATTGTGTTGTTTTTCTGGTGATATGGTTATTCTGGTGTTATTGTCATGTTATTCCGCTGTTACTTTTTTACGACTTTGATTTTTTTCTTTTATTTTACCACGTGTTATTGTGATGTTATTCCGGTGTCACTTTGCTTTTTTTTTTTTTTTTTACTACTTTGTTTTTTTTTTTTTTTTGCTACTTTGATTTTTTTACTCTTTTTTTACCACGTGTTATTCTGGTGATATTGTTATTCTGGTGTTATTGTGATGTTATTTCGGGTCAAGTTAGTCACTAACAATTTAGAGAAAGATGACTTTGACCAATTCGTAACACAATAATTTTAACAAATTTTGAGTCATATTTGAACAAGGTGAGCAATTATGTGATTAATGAGCTTGTGTAATTGAATTGCAGTGCTGCGTTTTGGAATTGTTATTCGTCGAGTATTATACATTTTAAGCGAAGGACAAGCAAGTTGTGCTCGATTTCGATCTCCGTTGTCCAGCCCATTAACACCGTGAACCACCGCTGCATACCCTTGTCCCTTTGTTGAATTCGGGCCACCGTGCCTTATATTCCCTCATGCACCACTGTGAGTTTACAAATAGGCTGTTGTGATTGCATCGAGAGTCGCACTGTCTGCTTGCTACCCTGTACTCCACAGTATGAGAAGCATCTTCAATTTATGGGCATAGCCGAAACCTAACTGTGCATAGCCGATCTTGTTTTCAAAGAACAATCAAACATGCTAAAAACAGGCAAGTTCCAAGATGGCAGTTCCAGAAACGATGCTAGTCAACAAAATATCTTCTCTGTGGTCATCCATTTTCATCAAAGCACGCTAATGCTTAAACACACTAAAATCATATACAATCATGGACAAATAGAAATCACTGATTAAATCACCACATAACATGAGTAAGATTAAATGAAGAAGGATATCTCGACTTTTTTTTGGTAAGAAAGTAAGATTTCCATGAGAGAAATAGGAAAGATACAGCTTACAAGAGTAGCACCAATGCAAAGCAAAACTCAAGCCTCCCTACACATTAGATCAAAAATAGATTCTAAAGCTAACAGCAAATTTGATTTAAGAGATGAGCAAATCAGAAGTTCGACAGGCAGAAGTAAAAATCCTTTGATTTCGTTCCTGCTATCACCAACTCACCCAACATCAACCACCATCATCGAAAAACAAAGATCTGAAAACGAATCTCACCAAAACAAAACGAGATCTGAAAAGGAGTGGGTTTTACATCCAATGGACCATGTAAGTCCTCTGCCACCCACGAGCGGAGCAGCAACTACCATTGAGCCGCAGCACCGTGTTACCACCAGACCAAGCGATCAATCCATGATTTGAGTCGACATCTTCTAATTAAAAACAAGTATAAAACACATTAATACTCCGAATTGCTAGTAATTCATCACTATCGTGAAACCGTGAATGCACTAACAATTAAAAAAATTAATCATCACTAACATCAATGTAGGTTCTTGTGTTTTAATCGTTTTTTTTATACAAATCTGTTTTTTTTTTTGGAGGTGGAGGAGAGGATGAAGATATAATTTTGGGGGGAGAAAGACGTATTGTCAGTATCGATGTCTGTTTTATTTTCTTTTTAAATTCAACCTGAGCCGTTGTTTTCCCCTGATTCAATGATTCAGATTTTAAAGTGCAAAACTCACCATAAGAACCAAACTCACGAGATCCCTCCTCTCTCTCTCTCCCGCCTCTCTCTCTCTCTCTCTCTCTCTCTCTCTCTCTCTCTCTCTATATATATATATATATATATATATATATATATATATATATATATATATATATATATATATATATATATATATATATATATATTCAAAACCTATGATAAGGCTAAAGTCGTATCACCTTAATCAAAGTAATCCTAAATTACTACTAACTGGTAGCTAGTGGCAAGAAAGGGTCAAATCCACAGAGAGGCGAGTTAATTATTGTATTTGTTAATATTTAAGTCCGTCTTAAGGTAACAATTTCTTGAAGGTTGTTTGTTTGATTTATATCAACTAATTACAATAAAAATAAATAAGATGAATTCAATAATATTAAAAAAGTGTAGGGATTAGGTTCACTAGGTAGTTATCTGGGGTGTGATTTAATTCATTGATAGAGCAATTTATGTTGTTTAAGGTCATATGATCGGTCGATTCTAATATATCCTTTAGATCTAACTTAACATGCGGTCGCTATCATTAAAGTTAATTCTATTCAGTTATTGTAGCGTTTACTAGTCTTAACCCGGCCGGTGAAAATCCTAGTTTGCAACACTAGTTAATTAATCCTCCAGAAACTAATTAACTACTCCCTCTGTCCCGGTCATTTGTTGCCCTTTTCCATTTTGGGGTGTATCAGTCATTTGTTGTCCTTTCTATTTTAAGAATGAATTTGATGAGTAATTTGATCATTCACACTCAATTTATTCCACTTGTCATTTGGTAATTGGCCTCATCCTCTTTCCTTGGTCTTTGTGCCAAAACCAAAGGACAACAAATGATCGGGACGGAGGGAGTAGATTAAAACAATTAATTGAGCAACAACAAATAAGCTATTTTAATTATCAATTCATTAACATAATACCCTTTTAACAACCTAGATCCCCTTTCACCCTAGATTAAAAGATTAGCTACTCATGATAAAGGGAATAACAACAATAAGATTGATGAACAACATAATTAAGAGCATAACAAGATGAACAAAGGAATAATTAAATAAAGGGTTATTTCACACCAATAATCCATCATATTGGTGGTCTGCATTAATCGCTCTATCCTATCAATAATTCGAATTAAATCCAACCTATACACTACCCATTCTAATATTGATCTACGTAGACCGGCAACCTGAACAACAGGTTAACCTTCTTATATTTAGGTTAAAGAAGTGTGTTGAACACACTTTAAACACTTCCCATTTTCATTTGACTCTTCATCTGCCAAAACACAACTTCCCATTTTCATTCAACTTCAAAATTCTCCATTAATCTTCATCAATTTTCTTCGATATTTATCTTCTTCTTTTTACCATAGGGATCGTCAGCAGCAATGGTGATTGTAAGTGTTTCTTTTACTTAAAATCTTTGTCCTTTGAGTTAAAAACTTTAAAAATCGAATTGATTTGAAGTTTAATTTTGTTATACTGTGTTAATGTAGTATAATTTTGATGTTACATTCTTTTATAATCAAATTTTGGTTTAAAGCTTCAATTTTTGTATGCTTTGTGAAATGGGTTTCAAATAAAATGAACAAGTTTAATCAACTCATTTGTTGATTGAAGTTATGATGTTATTATAGTCTACGGTACCCTATAGTCTATGTTATTTGATTTGTTTTTTTGTTAATTTTGGTTTATTTAGGAAAATCCTTGGGAGGTTGTTACACTAAAACTGTGGTATGGAGGTTCCTTTAGGAAAGGTCAATTACATATGGTTTGTGGTATTAGGAGTTTTAGGACTGTGGGTGTGGACCCAAACAAGATTTGTTGATTTACCTTAGTTGAAGAGGCTGAGAAGTGTGGTGGTTTTAGGAGAAATGTTGATGCCATTTTCTATATGAACCCTGATACTGGATTGGTAAAGGTTGAAAATGACAAGGATGTAGGGGTTATGACTGAGGTGGCTGTTGGAAAAAGAATTGTTGAATGTTATCTTATTGATGAGAAGGATAATCCTGAGGTCATGGGGTTGGTAAAAGATAGTTTAATTGAGTTTAGGACTGTTATCCAATTACCATCGAAGTTGACCCCAAGGAGGAAAGAAGAATATAAAGGTAGTAGTGTAAATGCTCCTGTAAAAAAGGGACCACAAGTGAAAAGCACTTCTTCTCAACCAAAGATAAAGGCTCCTGAAACCCTAAAGGCATTTAACACCAATAACTCTTCAAAACAAATAGCCCTATCTAAGCAAACTGCCCCCTCTAAACAAACTGCCCCCTCTCAAACTTATACCACTGCAAAAGTATATGAAAAACCAATTCAAGCAACTCCCATATGTTCTGAATCTTATAACCAAATCACTGAATCATTGTATGACTGCAATGACACAAGAATAGCAGATCTGTTTGATAGTTATGAAGCAGAAGCTAACATTGCAAATATCTTTGATGAGGGTCAGTGAGATGATTTGAGTGAGAGTGATGATCCTGGGTATGAACCTGAAGAGGAAGATTTCAGTGATGATGGGGACAGTTCCGGTGAGTTGAATTTAACTGATGATGAGTTAATTGAAATAGAGGTGCTGAATGAACAAGTAGAGAATTTCATTGAGAAATAAATAGAGTCAGATGACAACTCGGATGAGGAGTTTCAGGTAGCTAGGGAGAAGGTTAAAACCTGGAATGCTAATGCTTTGAAAATAGCAAGGCAACTACAACTTGAAGCTGCTTCTATCTTGTTACCTGGACAAGATAAGGGAACTTTAGTAGAGCAGAAGACTAATGAAGAGAGGTAGGATGATGATGGTAGAATAAATGACTATGACAATAGTGGGGATGAAATCCACACCCCTGGTTAAAGTGAAGAAGAATCATGCCTGGTAAAAGAAAGAATAGTGAAGTGCCAGAAGTAGATGATAAGACTGATTTTAGTAAGTTAAGATGGTGTGTTGGGATTAGGTTTCCAAATAGAGATGTCTTCAGAGATTGTGTAACTAGGTATGCAATAGCTCAAGGAAGAAATCTCACTTTTGATAAGAGTGACAAAGCTAGAGGTCAGAGGCTTGGGGTGAGATGTGTTCCAGGATGTCCATTCAAGTTGTACTGTAGTTGGGATAATCAAGGAGCATGTATGTTGGTGAAATCTGTTGACCCACATCACACCTGCCATAGAAACATGGAAAGGAACAGACAACTGAAGAAAACCTGGCTAACCAAACAACTGTTGGAGGTTTTCAAATCAAGGCCTCATTGGCCAGCCTCTGAAATCATTGACACAGTTAGAAAGGCATATAAAATAATTATAAAGAAGAATTTTGCATACAAGGTGAAGTACTTTGCTCATAGAATGCTCCATGGATCCATGAAGGAGCACTACAAAGAAGATGGGTAGTTATATCCAAGCTTTGGTGAGGAGATCCAAACAGTGTGTTCATCCTTACTACAATCCCTGGTAGGGTTCCTGTTTTTCAAAGGTTTTTTGTTTGTTTTCATGCTCTGGGGCAAGGATGGCTTGAAGGGTGTAGGAGAGTGTTATCTGTTGACTCTTGTTTCTTAAAAACATTCCTGGGAGGGCAATTAATAGCAGCAACTGGTAGGGATGCTAATGAGCAAATGTATCCATTAGCTTGGGCTGTAGTAGAAGGTGAAAATAATGACAACTATGAATGGTTTTTTAAGGAATTGAAAAAGGTACTGGGAGAGGAAGATGGTGATGGGTGGACTATAATCTCATATCAGCATCAGGTATTTGTTAATGTAGTCTAATGTTAATTTTTGTTGATTAAATCAATGTTAATTATTTGTTTGTTAATTCACTCACTGATTCAATTTGATGCAGAGCATTGTTACAATGGTGGCTCAAGAACTCCCTAAAAATTTGAACACGGACATTATGCCAGGCATATCTTTGCCAACTGGCACAAGTCTTACAAGGGGGATGAAATGAAGATGTGCTTTTGGAATTGTGCCAAGGCATACAACCAAGCTGACTTTGGTGCAGCATTAAGTGATTTGAGAGAGGTGGACCACAAGGCAGCTGGAGCTTTCTTAGCTTGTAATCCTACACTCTTCTGTAGGGCATTCATAAGTACCAGGTCCAAGACTGATGTCGTTGTTAATAACATGGCAGAAACTTTTTATGCCTACATCATAGAAGCAAGATATAAGCATTTGTTATACATGCTTGAGGACATTAGGACATCCATCATGACTAGGTTGGTGTCCAAAAAAGCTGAAATGGAGAAGCTGACAGTGACTGTATGTCCTAGAGTTCAGGCAAGATTAGAAGAAGCCAAGAAAAAATCTGTTGAGTACTCTATTTTCTCATCAACAACAACCTTATTTCAGGTGAAACAAGGCATTGATGAGGTCAATGTTGATTTGGTTGCAAGGACATGTACTTGCAAGAGATGGGACTTGACTGGTATCCCATATAGTCATGCCGTTGCTGCCATCTTTGAAATTCATGGTCAACCTGAAGATTATGTGGATGATATGTACAAGAAGGAGGCTTTTTTAGGAGCTATAATGGTTCAATTACCCCCATGTCCTAGCCAAAGACATTGGCCAAAGGTTGAAATGACTGTAAATCCCCCCCCTCCCTCCCTCCCCAATAAAGGTTGGACCTGGTAGGCCAAAGAAGAAGAGAAGAAGTGATCCACATGAGGATCCTAAAAAGAGTGGCAAACTGACAAAACATGGGTTACTCATGACCTGCTCTATTTGCAAGTCCACTGCACATAACAAGAGAAGATGTCCTGATAAGGACAGAGTTGTTGAACCACCAGCAAAGAGAGGCAGGGGAAGACCAAGGAGCATCAATTCACAAAGGGAAGAAGTAGCTACCACATCTACACAACCTCACCATGCTCTAACTGCACAGCCCACCAGAATTAGAAGAGGTGGAAGGATGATAATGGCAGGCAGAGGAACAACTAGAGGAAGGGGTGCTGGAAGAGGAACAACCCGAAGAAGAGGTAGTGGAAGAGGAAGGGTAAACTCATCTACCTATTCTCTACCTTCTGTTTTTTCCATTTTATAAGTTCATCTGCCTCTTCTCATGGGTGGTAAATTCACTCATATTTTTTCTGTCATTTAAAAAAGGTACCTCGTGGACTTGGTGTTTTATAACTTTATTTGATGATAGTGGAAATGCATACACCAATGTACCAGGAAGTAGAAGAGGACCAATTAACATCAGTTCAGTTGAGGGACCAAGTACAAGCATCAATAAACCACCCATGAGAAGAGCACCAATTAACATCAGTGCATGGAATGACCAGCTGCTATTTGTGTAGTTTATGTGGGATTATTATTTGATAGTTTTTGACAACTTAGCTGGTATTTGTGATGTTTGTGTAATATTTTCAAGTTTTAGGATCAAGTACTTGGTTTATTTTCAAGTTTATGGACAACCTAGTTGATATTTTGTGTAATAAAAAATAAGCAGCTTCATCTGATAGTTTTCGAATGAACTTGAATGGAATGACAAAAAATCTCCTTGTTTTGAAAACAGTCTCCTTGTATTGAAAACCCGAGTTCATTACATATTAAATACTTAGTTGGATTTGATAACAACTCTACACATACATCAAACTTTTTTACTCATACACCAAATTGCAAAAACAACCCAGGAAACCAACAATGCATAAAACCCTAATTTATCGCTTCTCCTATGCTTCTTAATTTCAGAATGTAATTCAACAACCACCGTCTTTAACTTTTCATTCTTCATCTTCATCTTCTTCAATTTCTCTACCAACATCTTCTTCTCTAAGACTTCATTTTGTGAACTCACATCGACCAATTGGAAAAACCCACAAGGATTGTTCTACAATTCAATTAAAATAAGATTTTGGATTAATTAAGAATTATTAAAATTCAATTAACAAAAAAAAATTAGGGTTATCAATTAACATACCGGCCAAAGTGAACAACCGTAGAACCATTTACCCGCATTTTCTCCCTTCTTCGCTAACTTCAACACTGCCCAATATTGTGGTTGCATAAAACCTTGTTTTCGAGCTTTGAACCCCATGAATTACATGAGGATGCATAAGAGCTTTCCCCCATCAATTTGGGAATAATAAGGAGAGAGAAAGGAGAAGGGAGAAAAAATTTTGCAGAGAAAGGAGAAGTGACCGTTGTAGAGGATGAAGGAAATTTGCAAAAAAAAGGTGAAAATAACACACTTAAATAAAGAGGAAGAAGCATACCTGATGCAACCGGTGAGCAAATTAAGTGAGTTCGTTATTAGAATGGGTAGTGTATAGGTTGGATTTCATTCGAATTATTGATAGCATAGAGCGATTAATGCAGACCACCAATATGATGGATTATTGGTGTGAAATAACCCTTAAATAAACTAGAACTTGAATGAATAATAATTAAAGAAAGATTAGTAAGTACCGTAATTGAAGAGTGCTTAGATCTGAAAACAATATTAATAAAACTACACTAAGGGTTTTAAGAGAGTTTTTAGGGTAAATAATACGTAAGTTCTAATTATGACGTGAATTGGGTATTTATAATAAAGAGTAACCGACTTAAGGAAATTACGCGAAAACTGCCAAATCTGGGTATATTCGATCGAGCCTAGCTGTAGTCGATCGAGTACATTACTCACTCGATCGAGTCCTTGTGTACTTGATCGAGTATTTCTCGTTTCAGCTCCTTTCTTCATATAATCTTCTTCAATTCTCTTCCTTTATTCTTCCAGATTTCCGTGCCATACTTCGTGTATTCCTTCATGCCATCTCCGTGGTGCTACATTTCATTCTTTTGCTCCATAAATGCTTCTTTTCTGCATTAAACACCAAATAGCAGAAGTAACAACATTCTAGCATAAAAAGCTTATAATTAATATAAACTAGCACGAAAACCGTATTAAAAGTAACTAAGGGGAGGCATAAATATGTATATAATTATGACTCATCAACCTAGGAATTTCAATGTAATTAAATAAATCTATACAACTTAATTATACTATATAGTTTTTAATCGATAGCATTGTGTGATGGACCTGACCAAGGGACTTTAATGTAAATATTATATAGTTCTGGTTGAAATATAAATTTAGAAAATATCAAAATATGGTGATTTTCCTTAAAATAAACATGCTCCACTTATGTTATTAATTAGTATCATCATATAATTATACAATTATTTAACATACACAAATATAATATAAGTATGTTAGATTTTAATACTATCAAAAGGTAAATAAATCAAGCTAGATTTCCAAAAGATATAATATTCTATTATTATTTCGATTTGAGTTAATGCATATATGTAATATATTTATATTGACCTTTTAAAATTGCATTGCTAAATAGTAAAAGTAATTATGTTAGTAGTGAAAATAATTGTACTAACATTGGATATAATAGTATGTTAGCAATCACTCATTTGAATAGTCAAAGTAACTATATTAGCAAGAGTAATAGTGAAAATAATAGAAGCAACAACGGGAGTAATGAAA
Source organism: Silene latifolia (assembly GCF_048544455.1). Classification (NCBI taxonomy): domain Eukaryota; kingdom Viridiplantae; phylum Streptophyta; class Magnoliopsida; order Caryophyllales; family Caryophyllaceae; genus Silene; species Silene latifolia. The sequence continues at coordinate 34,771,854 of NC_133529.1, read as the reverse complement.
TTATCAATATTCATGCGGCAATAGTGAAGGTAAGAATAATTACGGAGGGAGTAGTGAAAGTAACTACAGTAATAACGAATGTAATAAAAGTAACAAATACTAACAACAAAAGAAAGCATATAGCAACAATTTGCGAACTAATCGATTTAAGTAAAATATTAATAGCGGGAGTAGTGAATTTGTCTAATAATTTATTTCATCGTAATTTTAAGATATGACATAGAAAAATATATTAAAAATAAATTTATGAGTTATGCAACTTTAAAGTGGTTTTATTTAATTGAATATAGATTTTAATGGAAAATAGAGGAAGCCCGGGCGTAGCCGGGCACCAATATTAGTACTATGCATATAATTCGGAAACCAAGGGATTTCAATGTAATTAAATAAATCTGTACAAATTAATTATACTACATAGTTTTTAATCGATAGCGTTGTGCAATAGACACGACCAGGAGACTTTAATGTAAATATTATATAGTTTTGGTTGAAGTATAAATTTAGAGAACACCAGAATATGATAATTTTCTTTAAAATAAACATGCCCCGCTTATGGAATTAATTAGTATAAAGATGTTAATTATTTAACATATGCAAATATAATACTCCGTATGCTATATTTTGAAAACTATTAAAAGCTAAATAAATCAAACTAGATTTCCAAAAAATATAATATTCTATAATTACTTCGTTTTGATTTAATGCATATATGTAATATATTTATATATATGCCTCCTAAAATTGCATGCCTAAATAGTAAACGTAATTCTGTTAGTAGTGAAAAAAGAATTGTATTAACATTGGATACTGTAATATGATAGTAATCACTAATTTGAATAGTCAAATTAACAATATTAGCAGCGAGCGAGAGTAGTGAAAGTAATAGAAGTAACAACAAAAGTAGTGAAATCATCACTATTTAATGCAACAATAGTAAAAGTAACAATAATTCCGTAACAGTAATTACGGCGGGAGTAGTGAAAGTAACAGTAGTAATAACGAATATAATAAAAGTAACAATACTAAAAACAAAAGAAAGTATATATGAACAATTAGCTAAGTAATCGATTTAAATATAAGATATTAATAGCGGGAATAGTGAATTTGTCTCATAATTGATTTCATCGTAATTTTAAGATATGTCATAAAAAATTATATTAATGATAAATTTAAGAGTTATGCAACTTTAAAGTAGTTTTATTTAATTGAAAATAAATTTGAATACTAAATAGAGATAGCTCGGACGGGGCCTGATATCAATACTAGTGATTAATAAAATGGAGTCATGTTTAGTTGTCAAATGTCTTCAAAGTAAACTTTCCAATGGAATTCCAATCCATACCTAATGGAGGAAGTTGCTTATTAAGTGTTTATATTCAACAAAACAAATTTTTACAATTCACATGAATTTAATTTTCATGGGAAATTCATCTTTCTATGGTGAACCAAAAAGCAAAATATACTCCGTAATAAGAAAAAAAATGAAAATCAAATTCATCAAACACACCCATGATAATGATAAGCTTGCAAAGGTATGCTAGTGGTTAAAATCCGGGTAGGATAGTTATAGTCTTAAATTCCCAGGTTCGAGTTTGTCACCCCAATAAAAAGACTAACCGACTTGATATACTTGATTTACAAACTATCACGTGTGCTTGAAAATTCACCTAATACACACCTAAAAAAAAAAAAAAAAAGCATTCCTCTAGTCACAAAATAAAAAGGGATATTCTACTGTGTACCCCTGTATTTTTCGGTTTTCTATGTTGTACCCCTATATTTTTGAAATTCTATGGTGTACCCCTAAACTTCTTACTTATTCTCCATCATGACCTCCTTCAAATCTCCATTAACTTTATCACTATAAAACAACCTTAACTTGACCTTTATTTTGACTAATTAATTTTGTATCACCATCGTATACGAGAAGCATTACAAATCACTTTTAATAAGCACAAACTACTATTAAAAACCTCTGTTATGAAGCATGAAATGATAATGGTGATTTGATGAATTTGAGTTAAATTCGTATACTATTTGGTGGGTTAATGGTAATTCGGCGAACTAATAAGTAAATGAGTAGGTTGTCGAGTAATTAGAATGGTAAGTAGACGATTTAATAGATCAATTAAGAAATTAAGCAAACAAAGACAGTGAATAAGGTCATTGTATAGATTAATGTATAGAGTTTAGGGGTATACTATAAAATTTCAAAAATGTAGGGCTATAACATAGAAAACAGAAAAAGTCGGGGGTACACTATAGAATATCCCAAATAAAAAATAAAAATAGAGATGATAAAATTAAAGGAGGGTAAAAAAGCAAAAGCAGCCAAGAAGTCAGGATCACAAATAGAGCCAAACATCTTTATATCTTGTTGATTTCCCATCTCTTCCCTTTCATAGTAATGATTCTATCTCCTTTCTTTCTTCCTTCTCTATACTTTCTTTTTCTCTTAATCCTTCATTTACACAATTCAATCTATAATATAAAAAATTCCCAATTTTCTGACCATTTCTGATAGCAGAAAGTTGTAAGCTTTAACCTCTTTTAACCTGCCTATACAAATATTTACCTCAGTTGATGCAACTTCTGCATACTGTAAACATTTTACAGTAATATCAACTGTTATCTCAGTTGCATCAGTACATTACAGTTCAGACACCTTACAGTCTCAGATCCCAACTTATATATACATAAAACATATTATTTTATATTATACTTTTTGATTTTTTCTCTCTAGTTTCTCTCTCTAAATCAGAGATAAACAGTCCATAGTTCATTATCCTATACCTGCAAGTAGTAAGTATAAAGCAACAACCTCCCTTACCTATATAGTGGTCCTCTACCTACACATAAAACACAAAATTTCTCCTTTTTTATGTAAAAATAATCACTTTTTTCAATTACCCTTTAGTTTTTTTTTGATTAAAGTCAAGAATTTTAGTATAAAGTTTGAAACTTTGTTACATTTCATAAGGTGGGTAGTTTTTAAAATCATCAAAAAATATGCAAGAACAGCAAGGGTTAGGAATGATGGGAAGTGGTGGTGGTGGAATAGGCGGCTTAATGGGTGGAGATTTAAGTTATTCAGAAGAGTTTCGGCAATTGAAGGCGGAGATTGTATCGCATCCAATGTATGAACAGTTGTTGGCTGCGCATGTGGCTTGTTTAAGGGTGGCTACACCAATTGATCAATTGTCTCTTATTGATGCTCAGCTTACTCAGTCTCATAATATTTTAAGGTCTTATGCTTCTCAACATAATCACCCTCTTTCTCCTCATGAAAGACAAGACCTTGACAACTTTTTGGTAACTAACTAACTGTATCTCACTTTTGTCTAACTTATCGCCGTTTTTAATTTATACGTGTCTTCAGTTAGCATAGTTGGTGAAACTCAAGATGCTTTTTTAGTGTTTCAATGATCATGTATTCATACACGATCTTATACTTGACAATTGATCGCGATGTAATAATTCCATACTTTTGTTAATACAGGCACAGTACTTGATGGTGTTGTGTTCCTTCAAAGAGCAGCTTCAACAACATGTAAGAGTTCATGCTGTTGAAGCAGTCATGGCTTGTCGCGAAATTGAACAAAATCTGCAAGAGCTTACTGGTAATTTCATACAAGTATCATTTTATGTTACATTAATTTGTAGAATTTGCTTAGAAATTAATTAATTTTACTGTTTAGGGTGAAATAGTATGAATTATTGGTTGTATGATTTTATGTACTGAGACTGAGTAATAATTGCTTTGTGAAAAAGTCTTTAAGGCATGTACAACTAAAGTTTTCCAAGGTACTCTCTCTATTGTTTTGAGGATAAAAAATGGCTCTTGGTTGAAATCCGTTCATCTTCATAATAACTTTAGTTCTACACATATTCTTATTTCAGACCGCCATATCCGTCTGAAATGGTCAGACGGATACCATTTCCTCTCACAAAAACCCATTTAGGGTGTCTCACTTGTGAGATGTCTTATTGCGGTCTGAAATAAGGCGGTCTGAAGCAAGACGGACTGTTAGTTCTATGGTATAATAAGACGGTCTATAATAACTTGAGACGATTGATATGTGAGACATGTCATTTAAACAGTAGATAACACCATCCAATTAGAATTTGACCTAACTTTGATATTTTGGTGTATAAAATCAATCATTAAAAAAAAAAAAGGTGCAACATAGTTATGAATATTGTATATTTGTGTCCCAAAGCAAGACACAGCACATTATACATTCTCTATTCTGCTTGGTTGATGAACCTTTGCTTTGATTTGGCCTCTTATGTTTCATGGTTTTGGTGCTCAAAGTCTTTGGTAGGGCATAAAGTTTCGATACCACCTTCTCACATATACTATCTGAAGATTCACCGTTTAACAAACCTTGCTTATGTATTCGAGAAGGTGATATTAAAACTCGATACCAACTGATGACATTATCTTATATTCCAATTAAAATGGAGGAGGGTTTGGTGATTTATTATTACTATTGCTTAGGTTGACAAATAAGGTAGGTGTTGGATGTAGTGGGACCCATTGAAAAGGATATTTTAAATTTTAGTTAGGAGGGGATATAATAGTTAGTTGGGTGATTGAGGGAGATAATGAAAGCTAAGCTAAGCATAGAAGGTGTAGTATAAGCACCAACCCCACCCATCACCCAATTGATAGCTACCAATCAAACCAATATATATTTTAATTTTCTACAAACAAATAAATGCATGATTGATTCTTGATTAATAGTACCTTGTAATTCACTCTCCAAATTAGTCGCCGCGACCTAATCTCAGTCACATATCATATCGCCTTAAACTATAGTTCAAAAGTAATTACGGTTAAGTTTTCTTAAATTCTTTAACTTGGTCATAACCGGTGTATCGACTAAATTGGAAAATGAGGTGGCGTCACTGGGCAGTACCCAATTTTGATACCTCTCTCCCACACACACCATGTAAGGCCACTTAAAATGACGAACCTTACATAGAGTCGATATCAGAGACCACCTGGTGACGCCCTATCATTATCGAGATTGATTTAATACCATGTAATTAGAGATGATGATGATGATGATTGATGATAGTAGCACAATGACAATTTGCAACCAAGATGAATTTAAGGGAGTATAATAATATGGGAAAGTTTAATTAGTCATATAACTTTCATTATCATATTCTAATCAATTGCTTAGCCAACTCAGTACTCTTTGTCTCTTGTAAGAAGATAACAAAAGTGTTTTTTTTAATGCGTCTTTTTAATTGATAATAATCCCACGTCATTTCTTGAGGAAGATTATGAAAGATGACAAATTTGTTTGTTTGTTTTTTTAGAATAAGATATATGTGGTGATTATGTAAACGCGTTGATTATTATGTTGATTTGATATGATCAACAAATCAACAATCTTATTCAACCTTATCTTCCATCGCATGTGTTTTAATTGCTTGATGTAAAATACTTGAACCAAAACAAATGTTAGAAGTGCTTTTATTATGATATTGTTGTCTGAGTTAAGAAGGTACGACTTTCATTATCAATGGATTTTAAGATGAAATTTCTTTGGACTTATGAAGCGATATGATGGTTTATACCCCATCGTTGGACTTATGAAGCGATATGACGGGAACAGGCATTATTCACTATTACCTTTGTTTATACAACTAAAAAGAACCTGACTTTGGAAAGTGCAAGGTAAATTGTAGAAAGGTGGCAGTGTAAGATGATGTACGATGTGTTACTTGACTCAACGTTTGGTTAATAACACTTCAGGAGCAAGTCTTGGAGAAGGAACAGGCGCGACAATGTCAGATGATGAGGATGAGTTGCAGTTGGATTACCCTATGGATCAGTCAGGTGGTGATGTGAATGACATGATGATGGGATTTGGACTTCCTACTGAATCTGAGAGGTCTCTCATGGAGAGAGTCCGCCATGAACTCAAACTCGAGCTTAAACAGGTACTCTCATGTATTATAGTTATAATAAGAACTCAAACTCGAGCTCAAACACCCACCCGTATTTGATTCCCAATTCACCTTGACCTGGCTCTGTGGAGGACTTTATTTTGATGAAATTTCAACTGAAAAATGCAGGGATTCAAGTCTAAAATAGAAGATGTGAGAGAAGAGATACTGAGAAAAAGAAGAGCAGGGAAACTGCCTGGAGATACGACATCTGTTCTCAAGGCCTGGTGGCAGCAACACTCTAAGTGGCCTTATCCTACTGTAAGCTTCTACTACTTGACCTATCTTAACTGCCCTTCATTCCGATCAAACCTGGTGGTATAGGGTTGATCTAGCTTAACCAGATATCTTGAGGTCAATTCCCTGAGATTGCAACTGTGTTAAAAACTCAAAAGGGATTGCTTTACCCTGCTCGAATAGTGTTGTAAGTAGAGTATATCAGTATATGCATATGAGATTAACCATAATGCTGTTGTTTACTGAATGGCAGGAAGACGACAAGGCGAAACTTGTGGAAGAGACAGGATTACAGCTAAAGCAGATTAACAACTGGTTTATCAACCAGAGGAAGCGCAACTGGCATAACAATTCTCATACCTCTAATTCTCTCAAGTCAAAGCGCAAGCGGTGAACAACTCCATTAGATGACAGTGTTATAAGTTCCATTGCAGTTGATCTAACCGAACTTGTTTTTTTGTGGAAAATTAATGATCATTTGAATTGGTTAAGTACTAAGTAGTATGCAGGCTATATTGAGTTCCATAGCTTGGTGTAAAAAAAGATGGTATACATAAAAAAAGTGCAGTTTAGGGATCTTTTGGATTCCAAGTAATGTAATATACTTGTAATCCTCCTTCCTTTTATATTGTACGACGTACTGAACTTGTACCTCTTCTCGTGCCTAAAATATCAAATATTTTGTAACCCTCGTTCCTCGTATATTGTACTGAACTTCTACCTCTTCTTCTGGAGCTCCTAACGAAGACTAAGAGTGTACAAGTCTGAAATTTGATTGCAAAATGCACGTTCTAGGTCCCATACTCCAAGCCTTGTGGTTTCGAGTTCAAATCCCACCTGTTAGCCTTTCTCGCCAGAAAATTAAGTTAAGGCCATCTTTGATAAATAACAGTTGAGATCTAGCAGACATATAGCTGGGGTGACGGGTCGACCCAACCTTGACTGGGGTGAGTCTCAGCAAGTACAGATTATTCAGGGCCAATGTTGTCGGTACACTCACCCTTGCAGACGTTTGTCGTGAGAAAGGTGCTGTGCTTATAAACTATGCAACCGGATGTATTTTGAGTATGATTCGTGTCAGCCGGAAGGATCTGGTGTCGGTGTTTGGAGTTGGATATTCCAAATGGGTCGTTTGACTCGAAACTAAAGCTATAGTAGCTTTTTTTGAAAGTATATTAAAGCTATCCGGATAATTAATTTGAAAAAGTAGGTTGAATCTATCAAAGGTTTAGAAGGTTCTTATTGTTGAGAAGTCAAAGGCGAATAATTAGGAAACTAATTATTCCTAGTAAATATTGTTATTAGCTAACATATTGTGTATATCTTTTACCTTATTTCTCTCCTTAATTGTAGATTTAGTTATCCTTTTCACACTAGCTTTTCTAGTATATAATCATGTATTACGTACCCTTGTACTCATCATTCAATCAATAAACATTTAATCTTTCTACATGGTATCAGGAGAAAGGTTCAATCCTCTCCCGACCCTTTAAACTTTTTTTTCTCTCCTTTATTTTCACAAAAACAACAAATGTCGGGAGCAACCCTTCCCAATCCGGATGAGCCGTCCAAACCGCTCGTCCTTCTCAACGTTCATTCCGTCGCGAAGTTTGATGGTTCGAACTACCGTCAATGGCGCCTACAACTCGAGACGCTGTTTGATGGGTACGGATTATCAAACTACATCAACGGAACTGAACCACCCCCACAAACAATTACTACTGCTGACAAATCCTCACCCAACCCCGCGTTCAATACTTGGTACCGGCAAGATAAGTTGCTTTTCAGTGCCGTCGCTAGCACCTTAACCTCAGCCGTAAGCCCTCTCCTAAACCGTGTGACCACCACCTACGAGGCCTGGGATGCACTCGCTTCATCCTACGCCCGACCCTCTCGTGGACACATCAAGCAATTACACCATAAACTAAAACATACTGTCAAAGGTTCCCTCTCCATCACCGACTATATGACTAAAATTAAAACTATAGTTGATGAACTAGCCCTCCTAGGAACCATCCTACCCACCGAAGATATAACAGATTATGTCATTGATGGTCTCGATTCCAATTATCAACCTGTAATCGACGCCGTCAATGCCCGTGATCTACCCATTCCCTTTCCCGACCTCCTTGAGAAATTGATTAACCGTGAATTAACCCTGGCCCAATCTGAAACTCGCCCTAGCACCGAGTTCCTTGCTGTCGCCCACCCCACCAATGCCCGCCACACCCTTCACCAGTCTCGCCCCTCCGCTGCCACATCCCAACCTATTGCCCCCCCTACCCAAAACCAGAATCCCAAAAATCCCTTCAAAGGGAAGTGCCAATGGTGTCACACACAGGGCCACACTCTCGCATACTGTGCCGTGTTTAAAGCTCTGTACCCCGACATTAAGGTTCCCCCTTACACTAGGTCCTCTGCTCAAGCCAATCCCACTAACCTTACGCCTCAACCTATCCCATCCCCATGGCTCCTTGACAGTGGCGCTTCTCACCATGTGACTTCCGATCTCCAAAACCTTGAGCTACATAGCCCCTACGATGGTACCGATGAAATCGTCATCGGTGATGGTTCTAGCCTCCCCATTCTTAATACTGGTTCAACTTCTATCTCCTCTTTTTCCTTATCTAATGTCTTTCATGTTCCATCCATGCACAAAAACATTATTTCCGTCTCCAAATTCTGTCTTGAAAATAACGTAACAATTGATTTTTGCTCTACCTGTTTTGTTGTTAAGGACCTTAAAACTGGAAGCAAGCTCTTCACGGGACCTGCCAAAGACGGAGTCTATTATTGGCCGCTGTCGTCTCCGCCACAAGCCCACTCCGCTGCTCTCACCACGGCTGATATACACTACCGTTTTGGCCATCCCCACTTTACTGTTTTAAAAACAATTGTTTCATCCTTTAATTCCAATTTTGCTATTACTAATAATAATTGTCATTCTTGTCATTTATATAAAAGTCACAAATTGCCTTTCCATGAATCGTCACTTAAGTCGCAATACCCACTCGAAATTATATTCAGTGATCTTTGGTCATCACCGGTTTACTCGTATAACAACTATAAATACTACGTCATTTTTGTTGACCATTTCACTAAATTTACGTGGTTATTCCCACTCAAGAAAAAATCCGACACCCATAACATTTTTCTATCATTTAAAAATCTTACAATTTTCTCGGTCCATTCTCACCTTTTACTCGGATAACGGAGGTGAGTTCGAAAAATTAAAACCCGATCTCGCCAAATTCGGCATCCAACACCTCACTTCACCCCCACATACACCCGAACACAACGGCTTCGCGGAGAGACGACATCGCCATATAGTAGACACCGGACTTGCTCTTCTCGCTCATGCTTCCATGCCCCTTACCTATTGGCCACACGCCCTCCAAACAGCCGTATACTTAATCAACTGTATGCCCACTTCCACATTGCAAAATGAGTCACCCTACCACCGTCTCTTTCACCAATCGCCAAAATATGCTAACTTTCACAACTTCGGAAGCCTATGCTACCCTTGGTTCCGTCCATACACTCACCACAAACTCGAGGCCCGCTCCATTGCCTGTGTCTTCATTGGTTACTCTCCCTCTCAACACTCTTACCTATGTCTCGACCCGTCAACCAATCGCGTCTACAGCTCACGCCATGTCCGATTTGTTGACGCTACATACCCGTTCTCCAACTCCAACCCACCTGTCCCTTCCTTACCCACATCAGACGAATGGTGTCAAGTCACCATTCCTCTTATTATCCCCTCCACGCCCACTACTGCACCCACCAGTACCCCTGAACCCACCTCCCCTGCCTCAACTACATCGCCCACTTCCCCTGCCACAAACACCACACCCAGTCCCGTAATCACTCCACCTCCCTCACCTAGCCCGCCTCCTCCTCCTCCACCACCACCACCACCACATCCTCATAGTACTCGCGCCTCCCACAATATATTTAAGCCCATTAACAAACTCAACCTACATGCACAATTAACCCCAACCGAACCATCTACCGTTAAACAAGCTCTCCTTGATCCGACATGGCGAGCTGCCATGGAAACTCAATTTAATGCCCTGCAAAACAATGGCACTTGGGAACTCGTTCCCTCCTCCTCGGCCCAAAATATTGTAGGGTGTAAATGGGTTTTCCGCACCAAATTTAACCCTGATGGTACGATTCAAAAACACAAAGCCCGACTTGTTGCAAAGGGTTTCCACCAACGTCATGGCCTTGACTACACCGAAACCTTTAGCCCAGTAATCAAACCAGCGACGGTCCGTCTTCTTCTTAGTCTTGCCGTTACCAACGATTGGCCGCTTCGCCAACTCGATATCAATGACGCGTTTCTTCAAGGAACGCTCACCGACACTGTCTACATGGCCCAACCTCCTGGTTTCATGAACCCGGAGAAACCAGATCATGTGTGTCTTCTAAAAAAGGCTCTGTACGGTCTCAAGCAAGCCCCTCGGGCGTGGTACCATGAACTACGCTCCTATCTCCTTGGCATTGGTTTTATCAACACCGTAAGTGACACCTCCCTCTTCACCTTCCACGGCACCCATCAACTTTTTGTTCTTGTGTACGTTGATGATATCATCGTCACCGGCTCGTGTCCCGACAGTGTTGCTCGCTTCATCAAGGCCCTATCCACCAGGTTCTCTCTAAAGGACCTAGGTCCCCTTTCGTACTTTCTTGGTGTTGAAGTGCAACCATGTTCACAAGGCCTGTTTCTAAGCCAACACAAGTACACCCGTGACCTTCTCGCTCGTGCTCAGATGGCAGATGCCAAACCTGCCACCACACCAATGGACTCGGCTACCAAGCTCAGTCTTCGTGATGGCGCCCTCCATGATGATCCCACTCGGTATAGGACGCTTGTTGGTGGTTTACAATACTTGTCTCTCACTCGCCCCGACATCGCCTTTGCCGTGAACAAGCTTGCTCAATTTATGCACGCCCCCACTGTTTGTCGTTGGGCTGCCCTCAAACGGCTCCTCCGCTACCTCAATGGCACTGTCTCTCATGGCATATTTATTTATCGTCACTCCCCACCAATCCTGCACGCCTACTCTGATTCGTCATGGGGTGGAAATGTTGACGATCTTACCTCAACTGCTGCTTATATAGTGTATCTTGGCAAAACACCTATCTCCTGGAGCTCTAAAAAGCAGCGAACAGTGGCTCGTTCTTCAACTGAAGCGGAATACCGCACTGTCGCCAATGCTACTGCCGAGCTGATATGGCTCGATAATTTACTCTCGGAACTGCGCATCAAGCTGCCCACTCGGCCTGTTGTGTATTGTGACAATTTGGGAGCTACAAATTTAAGTGCCAATCCTGTTTTCCACTCTCGGATGAAACACCTAGCGCTTGACTATCACTTTATTCGGGAGAAAGTGCAGGCTGGTACTCTTCGCGTTGTGCCCATTGCAAACGATGACCAACTCGCGGATGCTCTCACAAAGCCTCTTGCTCGACCTCGTTTTTCCATGCTTATGTCCAAGATTGGTCTTTCCCAAAGGTCGTCCATCTTGCGGGGGGATGTTGAGAAGTCAAAGGCGAATAATTAGGAAACTAATTATTCCTAGTAAATATTGTTATTAGCTAACATATTGTGTATATCTTCTACCTTATTTCTCTCCTTAATTGTAGATTTAGTTATCCTTTTCACACTAGCTTTTCTAGTATATAATCATGTATTACGTACCCTTGTACTCATCATTCAATCAATAAACATTTAATCTTTCTACACTTATGATGTGGACAGTTTACTGATTCCTGGACCCAATCACAAATCTTCTTTATTTTGTCATGAATGCTGAAAGTTAAACAAAAGTGCATTTGACACCCCTAATTAATTCTAAAAAGTGTTAGCAAACAAATTCAACAATTTCTCAATTTTTTTCTTCTTTTCTTGTGACAAAAGCCCTGTTTCTGTTGGTTTTTGTTCTTGTTTATGCTTAAAATCCGAGTTTTAAAGGTTTTGGCCTACTGTTTTACTTGGGGCGACTTTTTACTCAATGTCGTCGCTGTATATTTCCTCTTTCTCTGGTTCAGATCGTCGGACATATCAAAACTCTGTAAAACAATATGTGAGATCCGTCCTTTCACCTCTGATTTCCAAGACATAACATTCCCACGACTTGACCTTAGACGTCTGAAAATGTTACCTATGTTACTGCGAGTCTAAGCAAAGTACGAAGCTCGTATAGATCTGTCTTATGGAATAAAGCTAGTCGAGTGTTTTCGTACTTGTGATAGGTTGAGGAGCGCTACTAGGGATGGCAATGGATCGGATCTGGACTGGATCCTACAGGATCCAGATTCAGATCCATTTCACTGATGGTGTACCCAGATCCTATCCAGATCCTAAGGATCTAAAATTTCAAGATCCATATCCAAATCCTTTGGATCCGGGTAGGATCTGGGTCCAAAACGGATCTCAACAAGTTTCAGAAATACAGTAACCCAATACCTTAGTTATATCCAAGTTCAATGTTACAATAGCTAATTAGTGAACTAATTACTAAGCCAATTTGATTGTACAAACAAAGTTGATAGGAAACGAACCTGATTGTACAACTGAGAAAACCAAGATCGAAGAGTTTAGAGTGTCGCTATAGAAGATCGAAGAGAGTCGTTGACTCGACGGTCAGACTGTCAGACGGAGGAACACAGCCGACGTCGCATCTTTGAGGGAGATGAGTTTGATATGGTAATTTGGAAAAATTAGAGTTTCAAAACTTTGAGGAAAGACGGAGAGTCGGATCGAGGGTTTCAAATTAGACTTGAAAAAAAGGAAATGGGCTTGAGCTTATTAATTAGATGGGCTTGAGCTTGGGTGAGAAACTTAGACTTAGGAAACTATATGGATCCGAGGGTCGGATCCGGATCTCAGGGGAAGGATCCAGATCCGGATCCTTAAAATCATATATGGATCTGGATCGGATCCAGATCCTATGGATCTAAAATAATGGAATCCAAATCCAGTCCAATGGTATTGGATCTGGCGGATCTGGAGCGGATACCCGATCCATTGCCATCCCTAAGCACTACTGAAGAATTACGAGAATGTATGCACTATGCCCACATTGAGAGTTAGAATGCCAATTTCCTTCCGACCCAAATAACCCCTGTAATTTCATCACTAAGATCAGGTTTTTTTTTTTTTTTTTTTTTTTTTTTTTTTTTTTAAAATTTTATTAAGAGGGTATAAACCCAAAGACCTACAGCAAGTAGGGTCTAACACAAGTTTACAAGAAAAAAAAACCCAAAGAAAACAAGACCACAACAGTGGCAAGTGAAACATTTTGACAAGAATTGACCCCCGGGTTTCAATCGGTGTCCCTAGACCCTAATTCTTATTTCATTATCTTTTCAGTTCAAGGGAACACAAGACGGGACACGAAAATATTAAAGATTAAGCTCCATTTCAACAGAGATTCACATTCGAAAGTTAGATATTTTCACTGTGGATCATACAGACTCCAATTGGGCTCAAAGATATTTTTAGGGGACTGTAGATCAACTCAAAATTGATGAGTCCAATAACTGCCCTCCAAAATTGATCTATGATTTGATTAAGTGCCGCATTCATCCCAGTTGAAGAGGGTAAGGGAAAACTTGGGTGGGTGAAGGCGGGCAAGGGTCCTATATAATGTACCCGTCATGGGTGGTGATAGGTTTTGTAGACTTTTACCCGTGGTGAGTAATGAGACAGGTACAAGTATGAGCTTCCCCAATAGAGTAAGATGCGGAAAAGCCTACGCCCGCACCCACCCCATGGCATGACCGAGTTGTCTAAGAAACACGGGGAATTCCATAATGAAAATGTCCTCATAATTAACAAGATTACATTCATATGTAAGCAAGTGTATCACTCAGTAAATTTATCAAGTGATAGTTTATGTCTTTACGACTTTGATTCGATACCCATTAACATCAAAACTACCTTAGCTACTTTCTTTACAACAGAAAAAACCATGACCACTTTCCTCAGGTTTTTGTAATGAAATAATAAATAAATAAATACACTTTAACTTATTTGAGTATAAACCGCGAATAAATCGCCCATTAATCATACACACTTTTTTTCCTTGCAGTTAAAACAAAACTAGACAACAGAAATCAGATAGAAAAAAACTAAAACCTCACACTGATAGAATGAATGATTAAAAAAATCCAAGAGATCAAAAGTCACAACCATCTAACTACAAGAAATAACAACACAATTTTCGTCTCTTAAAACATCATCAGTCTGACAATTGTGTCATACCTCCCTCAATCACATTGCAGAACATATCAGTGACCGTTGGAAAGGGAACCGTTCTTCTGAGTCTCAAGGTTGGCGTTATTTGCAGGTTTCTTGGCATAGAATCTACGGTACATTGAGTCGACTTCAGTAAGGTAGTAAGTGCCCGGAACCAATAGGCTGGTATCTTTGCTGGTAACAAAGTCCTTAGCTCCGTATCTGTGCTCCATTAGCTTCAAAGTGTCGACAAATTTCTCGGGTGCAAACTGAGACAAATTATGTTTAATGTTGTCAGGGTTGAAAGAGATTGACCTTGGATTACTCTTTTTGAGTATATAACTAACTAGACATGGTGAACGGGCATTCAGCTCGTGTATGGATTGGGTCAGTTTGATGGGGTTCAAGTATAATAGGTAAAAACTAGAGAATAAATACCTCGTGCCTTGACTTCAATTTGTCGGCGACGTTCATAACGGCTGCAATGTTAGACAAGCTGAAGGGATGGAGTCCTTCATTTAGGCGAAATGAGAACATTGTAGCTGACAAACCACTTCCATAAGAGAACATGATCACCCTGTTTCCGGCCTTTAAATTTCAAATAAATTGACATAGAGCGAACATAAGTAATGATTATAAGTAATGGAAAAAGTTGATATCGGTCAACGATCAACGTCAAATGAAGACAATGTCAATGGCATTAAGGTAATAATGAAAAATCCAAATCTTTCCAAATGCAAGCACTCACCAGCGCAGTATTCTTATTGTGTAACAGTGAAGCAAACGCCGAATATAAAGATGCTGTGTAAGTGTTCCCAATTTGTTTTGGTACCAAAGTGGTAGGCTGAACCATTTTATCATACAACGGTTTTGCGATTTGCTGGGATACCTACACAATAGAAAATCATACTTCACATTAAAAAGATGGGGCATTAAAGTTTTTCCATCAATTCATCACATTAAACTGTATTTCTGTTTATTGTGCTGTAAATACAGCCAGCCACAGGAGCATCTTTGAGGTTAATGAATGTAAAACCCAACGATTGATTATCCATGACCATGAGTACCCGCCACTCGATGATGTTACTGTCTAAGCTATGTATTTGCTAGCCTAACCAGTAGTCCTTTCAGTAATTTGTCAACTTCACACTAATTGACTTCATAAAACTCACCTTTTCTAGATCCCTGCTTTGGTAACTTTCATCAATAGATAGGTTGGAGAATGGAGCCAACTTCTCCTTAGCATCTTCACTGATGGAGCTGCGGATAAGGAGCAAAAGTCGGTAAGAAAATAGTTACACTTCATCCCCCAGATGAGCTCATTTCAGATATAGAATTCAAATATGAATAAGAGGACATTACCTGCCATTCCGCAAGAAATCATTATACATCAATCGGGCGAAGCTCTTTTGTACAAGCTACAAGAATAGCAAATACAAACTATGTAATGGCGGCTCATAATTGTTAAACACTTGGACAATATTCATAACATCTAGATGAAAATACCTTGTTGTATGGGGAATGGAACACTATGTAGTCGGCGTCATTCAGGGAGAATTGTCCCCCTTCAAACTTCTCATACCTATAGACAGAAAAAAAGTGAGACACCGACAAAGTGGAAAATGATTTTATGGGCAATTGTTAAGCTTGATCAGGGCCTCACTTGCTGCAGAAATGTTTGTAGCAAGCATCCACAGCCATGAGATAACAAGTTTGCGACAATTTTCCGTCAACCACCTATAAGACCGAACACATTGACAAATAAGGCAGACTAAGATTAACCAGAAAAAAAAAATAATGAACCAAAGTTCGTTCTTGGAGCTCAAAGAGTAAACAGTCGATTATATTTTAAGATCAGCAGGAAGAGTTGCACTTACGGGATATTCGCTAGCGAGATCTGGCTTGTAGAAATCGTAGACATGAGCCATATGGCTTCCCCTCAATTTGCTTTCAAAAACGATGGGAGCATCTGGGCCCACAAGCATTGCGATTGCAGCTGCCCCTCCAGTGGGCCTAGCTGGTCCCTCGGCATAGACCTGATAAGGGAAATCATTAGAACTTCACTAGTGGCTCAAAGCAGATTTGTCCGTGCATACGTCAGCTAGAGTTTAGCTAATTAAGTCATCGAGGGTGATACTCCTGACCTACTAGGTTCAAAAAACATCAGCATCGAAATTGCCATAGTTACTCCCTTTAAAAAAAAAGAACTCATGTGTCCATAGCTAAGATCCTCAAGGTATTTTTCAAGCAAGGGAGGTGAATCACAAAAGAAGAGAATTTGAGCATACCGCACTATCAGTGCATACAACCAGACCATAACGCCCATCCCATGAATTGCTCTCCACCCAGTTTACACAGTTGAATAATGCGGCAGTTCCACCATAACATGCATTGGTTGAGTCAACACCTTCAATATCAGTATTTCCATGTTCCTGCATTAAAATTTTACAGATAAGAAGACAAAAGGTTTTAGAAGATGGAAAAAATCTTGATACCACTTTTTTTCAAACATGGATAGCTAATTAAGATTAAGCATATTGACGCAATAACAATGTACTAATCACAAAATAAAAACTTTGTTCACTGCAACTAGTTAAGCATGTGCACTTTTTATTTTTGCTCTCTTCGAAACTACATATCGTGCACAATTTGTCGGGCTACATTTGAGAACTACAGGATACTAAATGTAATTAATGGACCACATGTGGCCTTTGAGTGAAAGTACATAACAATTTTAATGCTAGCATGCATACCGTCAACTGTTGATTAATCAAGCTGTCTGCCATCCCAAGCGTAATACCCATTTAACTACAACCCTATTCTAATAATTCTGGAAAATAGGAAATACGATAAAGCTTACAGGCCACAAAATGAGTTCTAAAAAAGAAACAAAGATATTAGCAGATCATCACGGAATGAAGAGTTACAAGCTGAAATACGTAAGCAGAATGCTAATAAGCCGATCTGACAGATACCTCGAATGTTTGCATTAAGAATGTCTTGATAGATTTGCTCTTGTCCAAGACCGTTTCACTTCCTACTTCCAACCGACCAATTTGTTTCGGATCAACATTATATTTTTCAAGGAGAACGTTCACAGCTGTCAAACTACAAAGGCAGAGTAAAGAAGACGGTTAGTTACTGTAATGCGTAAATCCAAGCAATAAAGAGGTGCGACAAGTGAATTAGTTACTGCCAGGAAATAACAAATCTCTTAGACAATATGAGACAACTAAATTTTCTAGACATCTAGTTCAGCACAGCATAAATGCTCTCACATGCACTACCGTCATCTCAATTGAACCATCCTCATTTGACTTTGATGGTCCAACAATATCAACTTCGACTAGTAATTTATCAATCTACATGTAACCAAAAAAATGTTTTAACCTATCAAAGAAGCTATTTTCATATTACCATTTCACAAAAATTGTACTCTGTAGGTTGTATATTATTAATCAGAAAATATCGGCCAAAGTTGACATCGCTTGAACTCCAACGCACCAAAGTCAAACAGGGTGGAGGGAGCATAACGATATCACCATACAGGATTCCTGAAATCAGTAACCATGTTTAAAAATAATGCAGCCACACATGTTTCGCTATCGAGAACAAACTCATTGAGAGACCCAACAATCTTAGGAAGCCCAAGTAATATGTTGACTATGTGGTAATGTCAAAAGTCATCAAATTGCGGAAACAACAGATCACGGATCCTCTGCCTCGCTCGAAGCGGTGATGAACAAACAGTAGATAAATAGAGCTTATTAGGGAGTTAACTAGAAACCTCATGGAAATGATGTCCTCTACATCAGTGCAAAAAGCCATGCAATCTTGTCCAAGTCCAATGGTGTATTTTCCTTTACTAGCTCCATCATGAACCTCCAATGCTTCCTTTTCAACACATAAATTCACCCAAAAAAACAAAAAATTAAGATCAAAACAAACAGACACAATTAAAGTTCTCATATAACAAGATTCAAGGCCAAAGGAACTAATACTAGCTTAATTTTTCACAAATTCTTATTTAAGACATGGGCATATCTATGTTAATGGTATAACGAATCTAAATAGGTATCATTTGATAATTTTCTAGTTAATAGCAAAAAGTCTGTGATTATAATCAAGTGGTGGTACTATTTGAATCCGTTTTACCATAAAAACAGATAATGTCGTCTTAAGCTAAGCAAGACTAGCTGATCCTTCACAAAATGTCGAAAGAGTTGACTTCACATCAAAGTTTAATAAGTCAAACCATCAATCAATAATCACAAAAACTACAATGAATTCTCATACATTTCAGAGCACATACAAAGGAATCATCGACCTAAAAGATGATCAAAGATTCAATCTTCAATGTATCAAACTAGGTGAAATTTTCAGCTGAAATACATGAAAGCTTCTATACTATTCATATCTAAAACCCCATTTCAAAAAATTCAACTCTTTTTGCACTCCTCTCTACATTAATTGAAAACTAACAATACCCCGAATACAAATTCTTGTGTGCGGCGGCCTTAAATAATAAATTTGTAAAAGGGATTTAAATGGTAACTGACTTTTAAAAAACCGGGTCATACATAATACTTGTATAAATGGATCCCTTCGACACAATGTTGATGTAAAACCGCCTTACACGAGAATAACATGATGAAAAAATTCAACTACCCATTGAAAAATTTCAGCTAACAAATACAAAAGATTGTCCCTTTTACAAAATTTGTACCTGTTGAACACAAGTAGGAGGGAAATAGATTTCCATTGCGAGAATTCCCACATTCTTCGCTTGAGCCGCCATTTTTGTAGTTTTGAGAGTTAATTTTTGGTTAACAAATTTATTAAAACTAATAAAAAGTTGGAAACTTTATTAATTTGCTGTGCAAAAAAACAGTTTCCCTCGTTTACAACGACAGTTTGAGAGAAGATGAAAAAGCAGAAGAGAATCGTGGAGATTTGAAGAGGAGATGAGTTGGATTTCAGATGCTATTTTTCTTGTTCAAGCCTATTTGGTTGGCACTTGTTCTATTCCTATATATAGGGCCTACATCTTGTCTCCGTTCGGTTCCTTGAGTAATAATTTAACAAAATTGCTATATCACGCCCCCGTTTTACTTGTTACGCCCCCTACTTTTTCATTTATTCCTTTTTTGCTCTTGGACTTGAAAATTAATTAAACTAAAAATAAATATTGTTTTATAGTTATTGATTTTCGGAGACGGTTTTTTACATTAGTGTTGAATTATTGTTGTGTAGAGCCTATTAGGGTTGCGTTTTTGTCGTAAATATGCTGCGTTTTTTGGTAGTGACAATCGAAATAGTTTAGGGGAAAAAAAATAAACGACGGTGGGTGGTAGTGTCATGTGAAGTACATGACGGAGCCAAGGCCTTGTCGTGTGACTTACATGACGGTGTCAGGGCCTTGTCATGTGACTTACATGACGCTACCATGGCCATGTCATGTGATGCCACGATGATTGTGCTGGGCCATGTCGTGTATTTCACATGATGGAGCCTGGGCCGTGTCTTGTAACCCACATGACATAGAGGATGTTGGTTTTTTTTTTTTATCGTGTATAATGTATTTGTTTTTTTAATCGGTTTTGTTATTTAAATACATTAAAATAATTTATGTCGAGTGTTTTAAGAGGGACCGTCTACATTACTAAATTAATTATTATAAAAATAGTCGCCAAAATATATTTGCGTAAAACGATATTTAGTTTTTTCTAAAACTAATTTGAAAGTCCAAGGGCAAAATAGGAATAAATGAAAAAATAGGGGGCGTAACAAGTAAAACAGGGGGCGTGATATAGCAAATCTCTAATTTAATCACAAATTCTCGTTTGTGACGAGTATATCTGTCATAAGTCAAATATTATTTACTAGATTTTGTGCCTGTACGATGTACGGGTTATATTATTGAAGGGCCTACATCTTGTCTCCATTCGGTTCCTTGAGTAATAATTTAATCACGAATTCTCGTTTGTGACGAGTATATCTGCCGTAAGTCAAATATTATTTACTAGATTTTGTGCCCGTACGTTGTACATACGGGTTATAATATTGATTCGTCTCTAATTATATCTTCGGATTATAATATTTATTCGTCTCTAATTGTATCTTCGCAATTGAGAAGTTATGTTTACTTTTTTAACATTAGTTTTCTCGTGAGAATGTGAGTATATACAAATACATTAAAATATTTTTTTTAGAATATGAGTATCTACAAATAAATTAACCTTTTTTTATGATTTGTGTATATAAAAGTTATAATCGCTATGCACGAGTAACTAAATAGTGTTCTGTTTGTAAGTGAGCTTGTACAAATGTAGTTTTTTTTTTTGCATCTGGAAAATGTAAGTTTTTCTTCATAGAATAAATAATTAATGAGTTAAATAAAGGCCTTGACTAATTCAATATTAATTGTTATATGTTATATTTGAAGAATAATTAGAAATTATTATTATTTTAAATTACAAAAATAATTGAAAAATCAAGTTTATATATTTTATTAAATTAATATAATTTTTATAAATTCTTCACTATAAGTATGGTAAGTAATATTAATTATAATTATAATATTATTATTATTGAATATGATTGCTTTTGACAAATAAAATATACCATACCAATCTATATTTTGACATGTATTCTGATTCTACCTCGACCCGTGACCCGTATAAGCCCACCCATATTTAGTCTGACCCGTATTCGAGTTTAACATGTATGAACCGCCTCAAAGAAATAACTCATCCAACCCGTTTGAGTGGTCTAGCAAACCTTGCATCAAAGTCATGTGGTAATTATCTAAATTTTGTAGTCTGACCCGTATTCGAGTTTAACATGTATGAACCGCCTCAGCAGCCGACCCATCCAACTCGTTTGAGTGGTCTACAATTGTTTTAAAATTCTTATCATTTTAGCTTTTTACTTTTAAAGTTTATATATATACTAATATAACTCTATCATCTTGATCGGATAAAATTTCCATAAGTTTGGTGATAGTTTTACAAATAACTTTATCACCTTGATCGGATAGAATTTGCATAATTTTAATTTATAATTTATAATTTTATCAGGTAGTTAAAAAAGTAAGTAAGGCAATTTACAAAGTATTAATTTCTGCCAATATCCAATTCCTGTGGTATTAGGTACTAATACACAAAACAATTTTTACCGAGAGAAATAATGGGATGACATAAGGAATTGTAAAACAACTAATAGCATTATTTTTACACATCAAAACATACGCAACAAACAAAGATGACCAGTGATCTTGTTATACTTACCAATTTAGTTTAGAGAAGTTAAATAGTTAAACAGGGGTAAAATGGTCATAAGGAAAAAAATATGATTGAAATTTTCGTTTTGTTAAAAAAAAAAAAACCAGTACTCTATATACTATCATGAAATTGTGCAAGATTTTTTATCATTACGTTCATCTGTTAGATTTTGAATACTAATAAAATTTTAATAAATATGTTATCTTTGAAAATATTAATGGGGAGAAATAAAAGGTTAGTTTATTTATACTCTTAGAAACTAACATATAATATCTTATGATTAGTTGATGACTATAAAAGCTTTATTATTGCATCTCCTTTGCTATAACCTGATACCCACCGTTTCACGAATGACTCGAGCGAGGTGTGAGATACTGAGATCCCGACTTCAATATACTTCCGGTTGATTTTACGGCATAGCATGATTAATGCGCGAATCCTAATCTTATAATCTTACCGACGTAGAAAAATTGTCAATGAAAGTTGAGACGTACAACTACTTACTGATGCAGTACTCTTTAGACTCTTACTGATTGAGATATGTATGTATCTTTTTGCGAACCTTGAATACGTCGTTGTAAAGCGTTACTCTTGTTATAGTTGTCGATGTGTGTGTGTGTGTGTGTGTGTGTGTGTGTGTGTGTGTGTGTGTGTGTGTGTGTGTGTGTGTGTGTGTGTGTGTGTGTGTGTGTATATATATATTAATAAGATCAAGTAAGTCCATGTCTTACATTTGAGTCCATGAGTTCCATTGTCTACCCTTAGATCATGTTATTGAATGGCTTAGATTAAAAGAAAAAAGCAACTAATAATAATATTCTAATGGCTAAAATAATTACCTCTCTCCTCCTACCACTCATAGGGTATTAGCATGCATGCAGGTTGTCAATCAAAACATCACACACACACACGTCCTACAAACTTCCCCCCATTTATCATCTCTCTATTATTCAAAACTAATTTTCCCCCAAATTAAACCCCATTAATTTTCCCCCAAACTGCTCTCTAAATCCCCCAATTTTATGCTTTTTTTGTTACCTTATTATCGTTTTTTTCTCCATTTTCTTTTCTCACTTGCAAGCTGCCATTTTCGTCCATTCATATTACTTCAGAAGGTATTTTTTTTGGGTTTTTAGAGTTTTATGATTTGTTTTTGGGTTTTAAGAGTTTTATGATCTTTTCTCTTCATTTATTTAGACGTTTTTTTTTAATTTATTGGACATTGTTGTGTAATTGGACTGTATTTGATCACTGTACTTTGTCACCATTGTTGCTGTACCGTTCTATTTGATCACTGTATTTGGTTTCTTCATTTTGATTAGCCAGTTATTTTTAGCACATTTAGGACATGTAGGACATTTATTTTTGATCACTGTATTTTGTCAACTAACGTTTTTAGCATATATGTTCATATTCATTAAGATTAGTCGGATTTTTTTGAAAAATCCTACTTTTGTTGCTTACAATTACTCTTTCTTTGTTAAAATTACAGTTTATCCATTTTTTTTTGGAGAAATCCCACTTTTGATTACCCTTTTGTTAGAATTACACTTTTGTTGCTAAAATAACACTTTATGCTGATACAATGACACTTTTTTTTGCTGAAATTACACTCTTGTCTGTTAAAATAACACATTATTTTGTTTGAATTACACTTTTGTAAGCTAAAATAACACTTTATGCTGCTACAAATCCCACTTTTGATTACCCTTTTGTTAGAATCACACTTTTGTTGCTAAAATAACACTTTATGCTGCTACAATTACACTTTTTTTTTGCTAAAATTACACTGTTGCCTGTTAAAATAACACTTTATCTTGTTAGAATTACACTTTTGTCAGCTAAAATCACACTTTTTTCTGTTAAAATGTCACTGTTGCTGATGTGACCATAATTGGCGCATATTTAGCCCCCGAATTAGCCTTGTTTCCATGCTTTTTAGTGCTTATTTGGGTCATTTCTTATCTTTAGTTCTTTGTTTTGCATATTCTTTGAGATTTTGATCCCTTGGTAGGAAAGGAGTAAGAATCTTGCATTTTCATGGCAAAACGAGACTAAATTGATCGAATTCAATGACCAAGCATCAAGGAGAGACAAGATTAGAAGGCCTTTGTACATATCATAGAAGAAGAGCAATGTTGAGGAAAGATCCTTGAGTCCCCAAGGAAATCCCCAAGGAATTTATGAAGAAAAGGGAAGAAAAGAAGAAGTTACTATGCTGACTGACAATCCGAGCGGATTGTCAACAATCCGCCCGTCCAGCCCGTGCACAATCCGAGCGTCCCGTGCCTGAATCCGCTCGGATTCCCCCTCAACAATCCGTCCGGATTCCCCAGAATCCGCTCGAATTCCATCGCCCAAATCCGGCCGTCCCGACCTTATTCCGCCCGGATTTCTTCACAGCACGGGTTGTCTTCTTCAAGCTACGAAAAGAGAAGCCCTTCTCTCAGAAAATACCGGGTCCTCCTTGCTCAACTTAAAAAGTGTAATTACTAGTTTAGCCCTTGGTTAACCCTAATGCATCCTCCCTAATTTTCACTATAAATACCCCATTAGGCTAATTAGAGGAGCATGTTCTTCTTATCAATAATTAGTGTAGTTAATATCAATCAAACCTCTCTTCAATATTGTAATCAAGTATTAATCAAGTTTTAATCCAAGTTTTAGTTCTTTAATCTCTCTTTTGTTCATCCTTTATGTGGGGTAATATCCGTATAAGACCCTCTAAATTTAGGACTATAACGTAAATTTAGCATGTGAAATATTGTCATAAAGCGTAAATACAGGAGAAACGATAAAGGTAAAGAATTAACCTCGGGTCCTTTGATGCACGACGTAAAGAACAGAAATCAAACGAGATTCCCTCCTAATTGTTGCACCCAAGATTTGTCCGAGATATGCCCTTGTGCTAGAAGGTGTTCTCCGATTGCCTTGCAATATTGGGAGAACTTGATGTGAGGTTTTCGAGATGTGAGATCTCGGTTTCAGAGAGAAAATTAATCTCTAAAACCCTAATTATTTTTCACTAATGATGATTAGGTTAAACAAGAGGAGGAGCTCTCCTTTTGTTCTCCTAATCTCGGTTTGGCCGAGTGGATCAAGGAGGGAATGGGCTTCCGTTTTCTCCTTATGTTTAACTCGTGGCCCGATCCGAAATCCACTACGGTTTATTATAAATCGTCATCGGTTATCGGATATTAAAACGTCAACTAATAACTCGGATTAGTTGAGTTATTAATGCATGTCCGACAAAGACAATATTGTATAATTATATTCAATATACATTTAATTAAATATAAAACGCTTATATTCAATTTACGAATTAACTGTTTAATTCGCCTTAGCCCATAATATTTAATCCGTATTAAATATAATATCTCAACATCACATTTTGACTAATTACTAGTCAAATAACTCGGACTAACTTTAGTCAAAATTGCATCTACATGACGGTATTTTCATCTCGCCACGTCTCTCAAAACGTATCCTATAGGTGTGACTTTTAGGGACCAGTTGATCACCGCCATCTGTATGACAATAACGTCAAACTTATCTAGCAAGCCAACCGTTATTGATAAACGTGGATCAACTGATAATAATACCAAAAGTATGCCCTTTGATCCTTTTAGAGATATGTAAGTCCTTGCACTAACTGTTAAGGACACCAACCCCAACAAGCTCCCACTTGTCCGTACAAGTGTATGTGCAATGACGTTATCCGCACTCACTGGAGGACACAAGCTCCAACAAACTCCCACTTGTCCGTACAAGTGTATGTGCGATAACCGATTCTCATATTCATTTAAAATTTCTCCCACTCAATGTAAAACAATTTGCAGATCCGGATCCACAAAGGTCGTATTTTACAATCGATCTGTATCTAGAGTGGTTTCCCCGACTAGAGAGTAACTTAACTGATAAAACGAATCCGTATTCGAGCATGGCCATGCATTTCATTCTGACTCCTCGAGTGGCCCCGAGAAATATCGAGTACACGATAAAGGTGAATATTTCCTTCAACTCGAACTCCTTCCGATCTAAGCACAGCATGAAATGACCCAGAAAAAATCTACTTGGCCCCCTGTTACGGATGACCGTGAGAAAGAAACCAAAGTCACCCAAAATCTGCCTTAGTCTCAAGAGACCGTCGATAGTCAAAAGAATCGACTCTTAGGATCACCATGGAGGTCCTATCCACGACCGGGCACCGAATGTTATAAAACATTTAGGACTCCACGTCGATGTTACAATTGTGTCCTACGAAATATCCGTATAAATCGCCTCTGTGATTGGTCAGTCAACCGGTTGACTTATGGCTCGTTGAACCCACCATCAACCAACGTCACAAAATAATTGCCAGAGTTATCAGCTCATGTGGGCAATTAAGGACTGAAAAATATAATGTTCGTCCAGTTCACTTTGTGTTGGGGTTGGTGTCCTTAACAGTTAGTGCAAGGACTTATAAACCTCTAAAAGGATCAAAGGGCATACTTTTGGTATTATTATCAGTTGATCCACGTTTATCAATAACGGTTGACTTGCTAGAAAAGTTTGACGTTATTGTCATACAGATGGCGGTGATCAACTGGTCCCTAAAAGTCACACCTATAGGATACGTTCGAGAGATGTGACGGTATGAAAATACTGTCATGTAGATGCCAAGATTGACTAACCAGTTAGTCCGAGTTATTTGACTAGTAGTTAGTCAAAATATGTGATGTTGAGATATTATATTTAATACGGATTAAATATCATGGACTAAGGCGAATTAACCAGTTAATTCGTAAAATTAAATATAAGCGTTTTATATTTAATTAAATGTATATTGAATATAATTATACAATATCGTCTTTGTCGGACATGTATTAATATTTCAACTAACCCGTATAATTAGTTGATGTTTTAATAGCCGATAACCGATGACGATTTATAAAAACCGCGTCATATACATTTAGTCATGGGGTACGGACTACGAGTTAAAATGAAGAGGAAATGGAAAAGCCCATTTCCTCCCCGTGACTTCGGTTTGGCCGAACAAACATAGACAAAAGGAGAGCTTCTCCTCTTGTCTAACCTAATCGTTCATTAGACAAAAATTAGGGTTTTGAAAGAGCATTCTCCTCTATCGAAACCGAGATCTCTCATCTCAAACAAACTCACATCAGTTCTCCCAATATTGCAAGGCAATCGGAGAACACTATCTAGCACAAGGGCATATCTCGGACAAGTCTTGGGTGCAACAATTAGGAGGGAAACTCGTTTGATTCCTGTTCTTTACGCCGCACAATAAGGACCCGAGGTTATTTCTTGTTTATTATCGTTTCCATTGTTTTCATGTTTTATGACGATATTCGCATGTTAAATTTACGTTATAGTCCTAAATTTAAAGGGTAGTATACGGATATTAACCCACAAGTGGTATCAGAGAGAGGCCACGTAAATTTTTCCATGTGTTTTTCATAAAACAGATTTTGAAACGGTTGTGTTTGTCTCGAAAACCGTGTCCTGTTTACACGGCTGAAATTTTTTGTTGAAACCGTGACATGTTTACACGGTTTTATCATCTTGTTTTCCTTTTGTTTTGATGCATATTGTTGTTTTATACGGAAATTATAACAATATGTCATGTTTTGTCGAAATTGTAAATTGGTTTTGATGTGTTTTGATCGAAATTGGTTTTGTTTTGTTTCACCAAAACTGTTTCACGAGGGTTTTAGGTTTTCAGAGTCTTTTGCACTCGATCGACCAAGTTTTTAATCGATCGAGTGGGTTTTCTGACACGTTTTTACTCGATCGAGTCCTTGCTGTACTCGATCGACTTGCTTTTAAAACCCCACGCTCGATCGAGAAGTCCTCGTACTCGATCGAAAGCGATTGTTGATATAAGTCCTCGATCGACCACCAGTTCTGTCGATCGAGTACCTCCTGATTAGCATACCACTCGATCAACTTGCAATCCAGTCGATCGAGCCCTCCTGTCCCTCGATCGAGAACTTATGTCCCTGGATCGAGGGATTTCATCTTTGACAGCTTTGAAAATTTGTTTCTTTTGATTTAAATTTTCTTTTGGCTTCAATATGTACTTTATACGGAGATAGTACACTCGCTATGATTGTGAAACGGTTCACACACGTACCATTAAGTTATTTTATCGTGTATTTAAAGTAACGGACTGTATTCGATTAAAATTAAATGATAGAAGCGGTTTTATCACATGAATTTTAATCATTAAAAGGTGGTTTGGATAAATTTAACATAATTACGGAATTATGTCACGAATGAATTTGTTTTTAGTTGATGCATTTTTATTTATCGTTAATTTTTGAATGCCGTGAATGTTTTTTTATTACGTATTTAATTTTTACAATTGATTGTAACTTAGTGTGGCCTTAGTAGAACGTGTTACCGTAATGATGGAACACGGTCTTGGTTGTATTTTGAGATCTCGTATCTCCGTTTTGGATTTTTCACTTGTAATTACAGTTTTTATTAGAATGTAATTAGGTTTATATTTTGTAATTTTAAATTGTAATTTTTGAGAAGACCAAAGACGGAGACCAGATGCTCACTCCCGCTACATGGATCAAGATGGAACAACAAGACAAGCTTCTTGGGTCCAACGGTGGATTCCAAAGTTGTATTTTGTTCTTTTTATTAGGATAGGCCACACTAGGAAATTTTATTTACGTATTGCATTCAATTATTTATTTTATTGTAACGATAGTATGCATCATATTCCGCCTAAAAACCAAACCACCTAATAATTGCATGAAAACTGACACATATAGAGGTCACGAGTTAGTTTTCTTTGACATTCGTATGTCACACGATCATGTTAAGCCATCACCCAAATTAATTCATTCACGCAGACGCTAGTTATTCGTTCACTTAAAATGAATTATAATTTAGTTGATGGGATCTTCCTCGTATAAACAAAAATTGAGAACGGTCTTTATAGGTCAAACTCCAATGAGTCCCTTCTTCGTCGGTAGGCATAATATGACCCCTTCTACGTCGGGTAAGTTGGAACCGATTGACCTATTTTATCTCAACACTGTGGTCACTCGTACGATCCTGTGATTATGGTGGACTATAGATAGGATTTACAGAAATCTATCGACCAAGAGTTCTTCCGGAAGAATTAGCTAAACAGTTGGCTTATCAATTTACAGAAATTGAGTCTTGGGATCACTTGTATCATTCTTGAGGGAGATCAATTATGCAAGTGCAAGAGTCTACATGTTTAAAATGAATTTTAAAATAGACTTAAATCACCTCGATGAGTTGCTTATTTCGTTTTGTTTTTCTTTCTTTTTCAGTGTAGATCACGATTTTAAACTGCTAAACAACAAATGGCTGGTTCAAGTGATAACCCAATGCCAAGTGCCACATTGGACCGTGAGTCCTGGCTTAGGATCTTCATGAATCAGATGAATCAGTCTACTCGACTGAAGAATGATGGATCCAACCCGCGGACGGGAGGCGGCATTACGGAATGCTGCCGCTGCTGACGGGAAGCTCAAATATCTCTTGGAGCCTATCCCGGCAAACCCAGGTCCCACGGCTAGAGCTGCAGAAGTCACCAAGTTTAATGATTTCTGTATGGAAGCGGGTGCGATTAAAAACGTACTCATTTTTGCAATGGAACCCAATTTGCAGAAACGCTTCATAGCCCATGGTGCAAACAAGATTTTCACCACGCTCACCAAGGAATTCTCGAAAGCACCGAGAATCGTGACCTATGAGCATACCACTCGCTTCTTTGATGCGAGACTCCAGAAGGGCCAACCGGTTAGCCCACACATTCTCGGCATGATTGAGAATGTCGAGAAACGAGACCTTTAATCGTAACATCGGCGAGAACATTGTTATCGACCGCATACTTCACTCACTCCACGATGGTTATTCGCAATTTAGAGCGAATTACTATATGAATGATTTGAAGAAAACTCCCCATGAATTGCACTCCCTTCTCGTACAGACCGAGAAGGACATGAAGTCCAGTGGGAGCATGAAACAGGATGTTCTCGTTGTGTCAAATAAAGGGAAGGGTAAGGGCAAAGCTCCGGCAAACCTAGCGATGAGGTAAGGCGAAGTTCAAGAAGTCGGGTTCAGGTAAGAGTGGGCCTGGTGAGTCGAGCACCTCATCGGGCGCGACAAAGAGCAAGAATGAAAACATGGAATGCCATCATTGCCACAAGACCGGGCATTGGAGACGCACATGTCCTGTTTATCATGAGGACTTAAAGGCGGTCGTGTTAAACTTTGTTGGTATGTCTTCCTCTTCTTCTACTTTTATTCATATGATTGAGATTAACCACGCAAGTTACGGAACTTGGGTACTTGATATTGGTTGTGGTTCTCATCTGTGTAATCATGTGCAGGGCCTCCGAAATCTCGAACCTCTCGCAAAGGGTGAGGTTGACTGCGTGTCGGGAATGGAGCAAGAGTGGCTTTTGCCGTCTCGAGGGAACATATGTGATCCAGCTTCCTAGCGGATTTGAGTTATCATTATATGATTGCTATTATGTTCCTAGTCTTTCGAAAAACATTATTTCATTTAACTGCGCTTGATAAACTTGGTTTTTCATTTGTAATAGAAAATAATTCTTGCATTTTCTCATTACACGATATGATTCTGACAAGGCGTCTCCATGAACGGAATTTATGTTTTAGATCAGACCACGGAAATATTACACATAATGAATAAAAAGTTAAAGGTTGGTGACAAAGATCAAACGTATCTATGGCACTGCCGTATGGGACACATCAATGAGAAACGCGTAAAACAGCTCATCAAACATGGAGCTATCTCGGCCTTTGATTTTCAATCATTTGGCACGTGTGAATCATGTCTCATCGGTAAAATGACTCGTATTTCCTTCAAAGGTGTTGGAATGCGTGCTGCTGACCTATTAGGACTCATACACACGGATGTATGTGGCCCTATGTCAATCACCGCACGAGAAGGCTATAGGTATTTCATCACTTTCACGGACGATTTGAGTAGATATGGCTATGTCTACTTAATGAAGCACAAAAGTGAATCCTTTGAGAAATTCAAGGAATACCAAAATAGGGTACTGAACCTATTGGGTAGAAAGATAAAAACACTGCGTTCGGATCGTGGTGGCGAGTATCTTTCTCACGAGTTTGATCAACACCTAAAGGATCGTGGGATTGCCCTACGATTAACTCCACCGGAACACCTCAATTGAATGGTGTGTCCGAACGGAGAAATCGAACACTACTTGATATGGTTCGATCCATGATGAGTCACACGGTTTTACGATTCATTATGGGGTTATGCTCTATTGTCGGCCGCTCTAATACTTAACAAGTCCATCTAAAGTCATTGACAAGACTCCATATGAACTATGGAAGGGAACGGTCCCTAACTTGTCCTTTATACGGGTTTGGGGCTGCGAGGCTTATGTCAAGTGGAGACCTGAAGATAAGCTCGGCCCGCGATCGGTCAAGATATACTTTATAGGTTATCCTAAAGGATCACGTGGTCATTACTTCTATTCGCCAACCGAACAACGTGTTTTTGTTGCGGCTAGTGCGACATTCTTAGAGAAGGAATTTCTCGAGAATGCAAAGAGTGATAGAACCTTCGACCTGTCGGAGATTCCAGAACCAAACACCGAGCAACCATTGGAGGAACCTATTCCTTCAATCCCTATTGCGGTGAACATTCTGAGGAACCTAGGAGGTCGGGAAGAGTCTCTATTCCTCCGGACAGATACATTGGTATGGTCGAGGAACATGACATAGATGACGTTCTACTCTTAACGAGTAGTGAACCCGCAACCTATAAAGGTGCCGTGACCGATTCGACTCAAAACTATGGCTTGAGGCCATGAAATCCGAGATGGACTCTATGTATGAGAACAACGTGTGGGATCTTGTTGACTTACCTGCTAAGGTTCGTCCCCTTCAATGCAAATGGCTTTACAAGATAAAGCATTCTGTGGAAGGTCAACAAGATATCTACAAAGCACGACTAGTTGCTAAAGGTTTCACCCAAGTGCCAGGTTTGCACCACGATGAGATTTTTGCACCCGTAGTCATGCTGCGTTCCATTCGGATTATCTTAGCGATTGCCGCTTTTCATGATTATGAAATTTGGCAAATGGACGTGAAAACCGCCTTCTTAAACGGCTTTTTGGAGGAAGAGTTGTACATGGTACAACCCGAAGGGTTCATCGATCCAGCACATCCTAAGAAAGTGTGCAAGCTTAAGCGTTCCATTTATGGACTTAAGCAAGCATCAAGGAGTTGGAATCATCGCTTCGACCAAGTGATAAAAGAAAATGGATTCACTCGATCAGTCGAGGAACCATGTCTATATATCAAGTCGAGTGGGAGCAAGATTGTCTTCCTAATATTGTATGTTGACGACATACTCCTGATTGGGAATGACATACCTCTCTTAACTTCGGTGAAAGTATGGTTGAAAAACCATTTCCAGATGAAAGATCTGGGAGAGGCGCAAAGAATTCTGGGCATCCGTATCTATCGAGATAGATCACGTCGGATGTTATCTCTCGATCGAGTCTTACATAGACAAAGTCCTAGAGAGATTCAGCATGACTAACTCCAAGAAGGGGTTCCTTCCTATGGCTCCAGGGGTGCATTTGAGCAAGTCTCAGGCACCAGAGACACCGGAAGAGAAAGAGCGCATGACACGGATTCCTTATGCTTCGGCTATAGGATCAATCATGTATGCCATGATATGCACACGTCCAGACGTGGCATATGCATTGAGTATGACAAGTCGATTCCAACACAAACCAGGTGAACCACATTGGTTGGCTGTCAAGAACATTCTTAAGTACCTCCGGAGGACTAAAGATTGGGCATTGACTTATGGAGGCGATCAAAAGCTATGCGCAACCGATTCTGCAGATGCTAGCTTCCAAACGGATCGAGATGACTCGAAATCTCGATCCTGGATTCGTTTTTACTCTTAATGGCGCTGCATCACCGGAAGAGTTCGAAACAAACTGTTATGCAGATTCTACGACCGAGTCCGAGTACTATGCCGCGTCTGAAGCTACAAAGGAAGCGATATGGATGCGTCAATTCTTACATGGGCTATCTGTAGTGCCTAGTTCGAATGACCCGATCACCATCTATTGCGACAATAGTGGTGCCATCTTCCAAGCTAAGGAGCCAAAGTCTAGCAACAAGTCTAGACATGTACAACGGAAAGCTCATCTAATCCGTGATTACGTGGAGCAAAAGACAAGAGTGATAGAAAAAGATTGCTACAGATGATAACATAGCAGATCCCCTCACTAAAGCATTACGACAAGATAAGCATGAAGGGCATGTTAATTCCATGGGAATTAAACGTGTTCCTAAGTTGTAGTACTCTTTTATGGATCAGATTCATCCTCTCTTGTACTCTATACGACATCATCGTTTTGATATTTTATATATATTTTGTTTTTCATGTGGATTTGTACGACAAATTTTGAACACCACAAAGTGAACTGAACGAACATTATATCTTTTCAGTCCTTAATTGCCCACATGAGCTGATAACTCTGGCAATTATTTTGTGACGTTGGTTGATGGTGGGTTCAACGAGCCATAAGTCAACCGGTTGACTGACCAATCACAGAGGCGATTTATACGGATATTTCGTAGGACACACTTGTGACATCGACGTGGAGTCCTAAATGTTTTATAACATTCGTTGCCCGGTCGTGGATAGGACCTCCATGGTGATCCTAAGAGTCGATTCTTTTGACTATCGACTGTCTCTTGAGACTAAGGCAGATTTTGGGTGACTTTGGTTTCTTTCTCACGGTCATCCGTAACAGGGGGCCAAGTAGATTTTTTCTCGGGTCATTTCATGCGTGTGCTTAGATCGGAAGGAGTTCGAGTTGAAGGAAATATTCAGCCTTTATCGGTACTCGATATTTCTCGGGGCCACTCGAGGAGTCAGAATCGAAATGCATGGCCATGCTCGGATACGGATTCGTTTTATCAGTTAAGTTACTCTCTAGTCGGGGAAACCACTCTAGATACAGATCGATTGTAAAATACGACCTTTGTGGATCCAGATCTGCAAATTGTTTTACATTGAGTGGGAGAAATTTTAAATGAATATGAGAATCGGTTATCGCACATACACTTGTACGGACAAGTGGGAGTTTGTTGGAGCTTGTGTCCTCCAGTTAGTGCGGATAACGTCATTGCACATGCACTTGTACGGACAAGTGGGAGCTTGTTGGGGTTGGTGTCCTTAACAGTTAGTGCAAGGACTTATAAACCTCTAAAAGGATCAAAAGGCATACTTTTGGTATTATTATCAGTTGATCCACGTTTATCAATAACGGTTGGCTTGCTAGAAAAGTTTGACGTTATTGTCATACGATGGCGGTGATCAATCGGGTCCTAAAAGTCACACCTATAGGATACGTTCGAGAGATGTGACGGTATGAAAATACTGTCATGTAGATGCCAAGATTGACTAACCAGTTAGTCCGAGTTATTTGACTAGTAGTTAGTCAAAATATGTGATGTTGAGATATTATATTTAATACGGATTAAATATCATGGACTAAGGCGAATTAACCAGTTAATTCGTAAAATTAAATATAAGCGTTTTATATTTAATTAAATGTATATTGAATATAATTATACAATATCGTCTTTGTCGGACATGTATTAATATTTCAACTAACCCGTATAATTAGTTGATGTTTTAATAGCCGATAACCGATGACGATTTATAAAAACCGCGTCATATACATTTAGTCATGGGGTACGGACTACGAGTTAAAATGAAGAGGAAATGGAAAAGCCCATTTCCTCCCCGTGGACTCGGTTTGGCCGAGCCAAACATAGACAAAAGGAGAGCTTCTCCTCTTGTCTAACCTAATCGTTCATTAGACAAAAATTAGGGTTTTGAAAGAGCATTCTCCTCTATCGAAACCGAGATCTCTCATCTCAAACAAACTCACATCAGTTCTCCCAATATTGCAAGGCAATCGGAGAACACTATCTAGCACAAGGGCATATCTCGGACAAGTCTTGGGTGCAACAATTAGGAGGGAAACTCGTTTGATTCCTGTTCTTTACGCCGCACAATAAGGACCCGAGGTTATTTCTTGTTTATTATCGTTTCCATTGTTTTCATGTTTTATGACGATATTCGCATGTTAAATTTACGTTATAGTCCTAAATTTAAAGGGTAGTATACGGATATTAACCCACACTTTGTGGTGTTCAAAATTTGTCGTACAAATCCACATGAAAAACAAAATATATATAAAATATCAAAACGATGATGTCGTATAGAGTACAAGAGAGAATGAATCTGATCCATAAAAGAGTACTACAACTTAGGAACACGTTTAATTCCCATGGAATTAACATGCCCTTCATGCTTATCTTGTCGTAATGGTTTAGTGAGAGGATCTGCTATGTTATCATCTGTAGCAATCTTTTCTATCACTACTTCCTTTTGCTCCACGTAATCCCGGATTAGATGAGCTTTCCGTTGTACATGTCTAGACTTGTTGCTAGACTTTGGTTCCTTAGCTTGGAAGATGGCACCACTATTGTCGCAATAGATGGTGATCGGGTCATTCGAACTAGGCACTACAGAGAGCCCATGTAAGAATTGACGCATCCATATCGCTTCCTTTGTAGCTTCGACGCGGCATAGTACTCGGACTCGATCGTAGAATCTGTGTAATGTTTGTTTCGAACTCTTCCACCGATCGCAGCGCCATTAAAGAGTAAAAACGAATCCAGACTGAGATTTCGAGTCATCTCGATCCGTTTGGAAGCTAGCATCTGCGTAACCGGTTGCGCATAGCTTTTGTTCGCCTCCATAAGTCAATGCCCAATCTTTAGTCCTCCGTAGGTACTTAAGAATGTTCTTGACACCACCAATGTGGTTCACCTGGATGCCGTTGGAATCGACTTGTCATACTCAATGCATATGCCACGTCCGGACGTGTGCATATCATGGCATACATGATTGATCCTATAGCCGAAGCATAAGGAATCCGTGTCATGCGCTCTTTCTCTTCCGGTGTCTCTGGTGCCTGAGACTTGCTCAAATGCACCCCTGGAGCCATAGGAAGAAAACCCTTCTTGGAGTTAGTCATGCTGAATCTCTCTAGGACTTTGTCTATGTAAGACTCGGCGAGAGATAGCATCCGACGTGATCTATCTCGATAGATACGGATGCCCAGAATTCTTTGTGCCTCTCCCAGATCTTTCATCTGAAATGGTTCTTCAACCATACTTTCACCGAAGTTAAGAGAGGTATGTCATTCCCAATCAGGAGTATGTCATCGACATACAGTATTAGGAAGACAATCTTGCTCCCACTCGACTTGATATAAAGACAAGGTTCCTCGACCGATCGAGTAAATCCATTTTCTTTAATCACTTGGTCGAAGCGATGATTCCAACTCCGAGATGCTTGCTTAAGTCCATAAATGGAACGCTTAAGCTTGCATACTTTCTTAGGATGTTGTGGATCGATGAAACCTTCGGGCTGTACCATGTACAACTCTTCCTCCAAAAAGCCGTTTAAGAAGGCGGTTTTCACATCCATTTGCCAAATTTCATAGTCATGAAAAGCGGCGATCGCTAAGATAATCCGAATGGAACGCAGCATGACTACGGGTGCGAAAATTTCATCGTAGTGCAAACCTGGCACTTGGGTGAAACCTTTAGCAACTAGTCGTGCTTTATAGATATCTTGTTGACCTTCCACAGAATGCTTTATCTTGTAAAGCCATTTGCATTGAAGGGGACGAACCTTAGCAGGTAAGTCAACAAGATCCCATACGTTGTTCTCATACATGGAGTCCATCTCGGATTGCATGGCCTCAAGCCATAGATTTGAGTCAGAACTAGTCATGGCACCTTTATAGGTTGCGGGTTCACTACTCGTTAAGAGTAGAACGTCATCTATGTCATGTTCCTCGACCATACCAATGTATATGTCTGGAGGAATAGAGACTCTTCCCGACCTCCTAGGTTCCTCAGGAATATTCACCGCAGCCGGGATTGAAGGAACAGGTTCCTCCAATGGTTGCTCGGTGTTTGGTTCTGGAATCTCCGACAGGTCGAAGGTTCTATCACTCTTTTCATTCTCTTGAAATTCCTTCTCTAAGAATGTCGCACTAGCCGCAACAAAAACACGTTGTTCGGTTGGCGAATAGAAGTAATGACCAAGTGTTCCTTTAGGATAACCTATAAAGTATGTCTTGACCGATCGCGGGCCGAGCTTATCTTCAGGTCTCCACTTGACATAAGCCTCGCAGCCCCAAACCCGTATAAAGGACAAGTTAGGGACCGTTCCCTTCCATAGTTCATATGGAGTCTTGTCAACACTTTAGACGGACTTGGTTAAGTATTAGAGCAAATGACATAAGAGCATAACCCCATAACGAGTCGTAACACGGTGTGACTCATCATGGATCGAACCATATCAAGTAGTGTTCGATTTCTCCGTTCGGACACACCGTTCAACCGAGGTGTTCCAGTGGAGTTAATCGTAAGGCAATCCCACGCCTTTAGGTGTTGATCAAACTCGTGAGAAAGATACTCGCCACCACGATCCGAACGCAGTGTTTTAATCTTTCTACCCAATAGGTTCTGTACCTATTTTGGTATTCCTTGAATTTCTCAAAGGATTCACTTTTGTGCTTCATTAAGTAGACATAGCCATATCTACTTAAATCATCCGTGAAAGTGATGAAATACCTATAGCCTTCTCGTGCGGTGATTGACATAGGACCACATACATCCGTGTGTAAGCCCTAATAGGTCGCCAGCCGCGCATTCCAACACCTTTGAAGGAAATCCGAGTCATCTTACCGATGAGACATGATTCACACGTGCCAAATGATTGAAAATCAAAGGCCGAGATAGCTCCATTTTTAATGAGTGTTTTTTCGCGTTTCTCATTAATGTGTCCCATACAGCGGTGCCATAGATACGTTTGATCTTTGTCACCAACCTTTAACTTTTTATTCATTACGTGTAGTATTTCCGTGGTCTGATCTAAAACATAAATTCCGTTCATGGAGACCGCCTTGCCATAAATCATATCGTGTAAAGAGAAAATGCAAGTATTATTCTCTATTACAAATGAAAAACCAAGTTTGTCAAGTGCGAAACTGAAATAATGTTTTTCGAAAGATCTGGTACATAATAGCAATCATATAATGATAACTCAAATCCGCTAGGAAGATGGATCACATATGTTCCCCTCGAGACGGCAGCCACTCTTGCTCCATTCCCGACACGCAGGTCAACCTCACCCTTTACGAGAGGCTCGAGATTTCGGAGGCCCTGCACATGATTACACAGATGAGAACCACAACCAGTATCAAGTACCCAAGTTCCGTAACTTGCGTGGTTAATCTCAATCATATGAATAAAAGTAGAAGAAGAAGACATACCAACAAAGTTTAACGCGACCGCTTTTATGTCCTCATGATAAACAGACATGTGCGCCTCCAATGCCCGATCTTGTGGCGTGATGGCATTCCATGTTTTCGGTTTTGCTCTTTGTCGCGCCTGATGAGGTGCTTGACTCACCAGGCCCACTCTTTCCTGAACCCGACTTCTTGAACTTCGCCTTACCTACTGCTAGGTTTGCCTGAGCTTTGCCCTTACCCTTTCCCTTGTTTGTCACAACGAGAACATCCTGCTTCATGCTCCCACCGAACTTCATGTCCTTCTCGGTGCATTTAGGAGGGAGTGCGATTCATGGGGAGTTTTCTTCAAATCATTCATATAGTAATTCGCTCTAAATTGTGAATAACCATCGTGGAGTGAGTGAAGTATGCGGTCGATCACAATGTTCTCGCTGATCTTACAATCAAAGGTCTCCAGCTTCTCGACATTCTCAATCATGCTGAGAATGTGTGGGCTAACTGGTTGGCCCTTCTGGAGTCTCGCATCAAAGAAGCGAGTGGTATGCTCATAGGTCACGATTCTCGGTGCTTTCGAGAATTCCTTGGTGAGCGTGGTGAAAATCTTGTTCGCACCATGGGCTATGAAGCGTTTCTGCAAATTGGGTTCCATTGCAAAAATGAGTACGTTTTTAATCGCATCCGCTTCCATACGTAAAAATCATTAAACTTGGTGATTTCAGCAGCTCTTCCGTGGGACCCGGGTTCGCGGATGGGCTCCAAGAGATATTTGAGCTTCCGTCGTCAGCGGCGGCATTCCGTAATGCCGCCTCCCG
The DNA here is from genome assembly GCF_048544455.1 of Silene latifolia. NCBI lineage: Eukaryota > Viridiplantae > Streptophyta > Magnoliopsida > Caryophyllales > Caryophyllaceae > Silene > Silene latifolia. The sequence goes on along the minus strand of NC_133529.1, from coordinate 34,732,880 downwards.
ATCCGCGAAGTTTGATCCATCATTCTTCGATCGAGTAGACGATTCATCCGATTCATGAAGATCCGGCCGGGACTCGCGGTCCAATGTGGCACTTGGCATTGGGTTATCAGTAGAACCAGCCATTTGATATTAGCAGTTTAAAATTTCGTGATCTACACTGAAAAAGAAAGAAAAACAAAACGAAATAAGCAACTCATCGAGGTGATTTAAGTCTATTTTAAAATTCATTTTAAACATGTAGACTCTCGCACTTGCATAATTGATCTCCCTCAAGAATGATACAAGTGATCCCAAGACTCAATTTACGTAAATTGATAAGCCAACTGTTTAGCTAATTCTTCCGTAAGAACTCTTGGTCGATAGATTTACGTAAATCCTATCTATAGTCCACCATAATCACAGGATCGTTTGAGTGATCATAGTGTTGAGATAAAATAGGTCAATCGGTTCCAACTTACCCGACGTAGAAGGGTCATATTATGCCTACCGACGAAGAAGGGACTCATTTGAGTTTGACCTATAAAGACCGTTCTAAATTTTTGTTTATACGAGGAAGATCCCATCAACTAAATTATAATTCATATTAAGTGAACGAATAACTAGCGTCTGCGTGAATGAATTAATTTGGGTGATGGCTTATAATGAATCGTGTGACATACGAATGTCAAAGAAAACTAACTCGTGACCTCTATATGTGTCAGTTTTCATGCAATAAATAGGTGGTTTGGTTTTTAGGCGGAATATGATGCATACTATCGTTACGATAAAATAAATAATTGAATGCAATACGTAAATAAAAATTCCTAGTGTGGCCTATCCTAGTAAAATAAAACATAAAACAACTTTGGAATCCACCGTTGGACCCGAGAAGCTTGTCTTGATGTTCCATCTTGATCCATGTAGCGGGAGTGAGCATCCGGTCTCCATCTTTGGTCTTCTCAAAAATTACAATTTAAAATTACAAATATAAACCTATTTACATTCTAATTAAAAACTGTAATTACAAGTGAAAAATCCAAAACGGAGATACGAGATCTCAAAATACAACCAAGACCGTGTTCCATCATTACGGTAACACGTTCTACTAAGGCCACACTAAGTTACAACCGTTTGCAAAATAAATAAATACGTAATAAAAGGCATTCAAAAACATTCAAAATTAACGAAAAATAAATGCATCAACTAAAAACAAATTCATTCGTGACATAATTCTGTAATTATGTTAAATTTATCCAAACCACCTTTTAATGATTAAAATTCATGTGATAAAACCGCTTCTATCAATTTAATTTTAATCTAATACATCCAATTGCGTTACTTTAAATACGCTTTAAAATAACCTAATGGTACGTGGTGAACCGTTTCACAATCATAGCGAGTGTACAATATCCGTATAAAGTACATAATATGGCCAAAAGAAAATTTAAAACAAAAGAATAAATTTTCAAAGCTGCCAGAAACGAAATCCCTCGATCCAGGGACAAAAGTTCTCGATCGAGGAACAAAAAGGACTCGATCGACTGAACTGCAAGTCGATCGAGTGGAATGCTAATCAGAAAGTACTCGATCGACAGAACTGGTGGTCGATCGAGGACTTTTATCAAGAAAAACTCGCTTTCGATCAAGTACGAGGACTTCTCGATCGAAAGCGAGGTTTTAAACGATGGTCGATCGAATCTGCAAGGACTCGATCGAGTAAAAATATGACAGAAAAACCACTCGATCGATTAAAACCTTGCTCGATCGAGTACAAAATTTCTGAAATCCTAAACCTCGTGAAAAAGTTTGTCGAGACAAAATCAATTGCAATTTTGATCAAAAACGCATCAAAACAAATTTAACAATTGACAAAACTTGACATATTGTTATAATCTCCGTATAAAACAACAATATGTAAAAGAACAAATCGAAAATCACACAAAACAACCGTGCAAAAACATGTCACGGTTTTTAAAAAAATCAGCCGTGTATACATGGCACGGTTTTCGAGACAAAACAATCGTTTCAAAATCGTTTTTTATGAAAAATCACAATGAAAATTTACGTGGCCTCGCTCTGATACCACTTGTGGGGTAATATCCGTATAAGACCCTCTAAATTTAGGACTATAACGTAAATTTAGCATGTGAAATATTGTCATAAAGCGTAAATACAGGAGAAACGATAAAGGTAAAGAATTAACCTCGGGTCCTTTGATGCACGGCGTAAAGAACAGAAATCAAACGAGATTCCCTCCTAATTGTTGCACCCAAGATTTGTCCGAGATATGCCCTTGTGCTAGAAGGTGTTCTCCGATTGCCTTGCAATATTGGGAGAACTTGATGTGAGGTTTTCGAGATGTGAGATCTCGGTTTCAGAGAGAAAATTAATCTCTAAAACCCTAATTATTTTTCACTAATGATGATTAGGTTAAACAAGAGGAGGAGCTCTCCTTTTGTTCTCCTAATCTCGGTTTGGCCGAGTGGATCAAGGAGGGAATGGGCTTCCGTTTTCTCCTTATGTTTAACTCGTGGCCCGATCCGAAATCCACTAAATGTATATGACACGGTTTATTATAAATCGTCATCGGTTATCGGATATTAAAACGTCAACTAATAACTCGGATTAGTTGAGTTATTAATGCATGTCCGACAAAGACAATATTGTATAATTATATTCAATATACATTTAATTAAATATAAAACGCTTATATTCAATTTACGAATTAACTGTTTAATTCGCCTTAGCCCATAATATTTAATCCGTATTAAATATAATATCTCAACATCACATTTTGACTAATTACTAGTCAAATAACTCGGACTAACTGGTTAGTCAAAATTGGCATCTACATGACAGTATTTTCATACTGTCACGTCTCTCAAAACGTATCCTATAGGTGTGACTTTTAGGGACCAGTTGATCACCGCCATCTGTATGACAATAACGTCAAACTTATCTAGCAAGCCAACCGTTATTGATAAACGTGGATCAACTGATAATAATACCAAAAGTATGCCCTTTGATCCTTTTAGAGATTTGTAAGTCCTTGCACTAACTGTTAAGGACACCAACCCCAACACTTTATTTTGGGTAATTGAAGATTATTTGGGTTATTATTGGGAGATTGACAACCTCTCAATCTAGCATTCAAGTACTTCTATTATTCTTGCTTTATTATTGGAATCATTAGTAGGTATAATCTCTTAATCCCTTTTTAATTATTGTTAATTACTTTCATTTATTCATCATGTTTCATATTGTTAGTATGATTGACAACCTTTCTAACATGATCAACATGATAATGAGTGAGTAGTCTCTTAGCTAGGGTTAATGGGTGATTAGGGGAAACCAACATGGGGAATGATTCATGCTTAAATTAATATGCTTTCATGTTTTATTTGCTTGCTTGTTTTGATCTCAACTCATGCACATGTTATATTTGATGAAATGCTAAGCCTATGAATCCTTGCATTTACTATCATCTTCTATCTTTTCAATGAGACTTGTAAGACATAACCCAACTCGAGTCTCATTAGACCATGCATGTTGTTGAGTAGGGAAGATTAAGTCGACTTGTAGGTGTTGTACAATCTAATCGATTCGGCTCCGGGACCCAAACTTTCCTAGGATTGTAAGATATAACCCAACTCAATCCATCACAACAATAATTGCTTGCTTATAATTTGAGAACATGTTTGTATGATCATATCCCATGATTCCCCTATGACCCCATGACACCCTAGTGCCTTTAATCAATTGTTTACACCCCCTTTAATTCATCTTGCTTGTTTATTTTCATTGTTATTCTAGTTTAGTAACCTTCTACATCAACCCAATTTGTGACACCTCTTAGACACCACTAGTTACAATAGAAATCTCATTTCAACTCCCGTCCCTTGGGATCCGACCTTTACTTGCCTCTTTACTAATTGTAGAGTTGCTTGTTGAGCTATAAATTGTGTTTTGATTCGACCGTGACCAACGACCACATCTTAATTTGTGAACACTTAGCGGGATCGCATCAAAAATGGCGCCGTTGCCGGGGACGGCGTTTGTTTGATTTAGATTTCTTTTTATTATTATTAGTTGTGTCTTTCTTCGCCTTGAGGAAGTAAAACTCCTCAAGGTTTGTTCTAATCATTTTTCGAGTTGTTTGATATTTTGCGAGATGGATTTCATAGACTGTTTTGTAGAGGACCACTTGAGTATCCCTTACTTCAAGGATCCCATGCAAGCACTAGAAGCCTTAGAAGCAAGTAAGGCTAAGAGCATGTATTGGGAGTTGGAGGTGGATCTCTTTGAGGCCGCTCTAGCTAACAAGGAACTTACTCATGCACAATCCGAGTTGGTGTATAATATTCTAGTAGAAGCATGTCAACCCATAGAGGATGAGCAATCCATCCTAGAGGATATTTTGCAAACTCAAGAGCAAGAGGAACCCATCATGGGATTTGAATATGATGAGGTTGATGAAAGTGAAGTTGAGTATGCTATAAGAATGGAATGTCTAATGGAGATGGAGCAAATTCTCAATGAAACTCCAAAAGAAGAAAGTAAGGTACAAACTCCTACTTTGAAACCCCTTCCCCCAAATTTGAAATATGCTTACCTTGATGAATCAAAGACCAAGCCCGTGATTGTTAATGATAGACTTGATGATGACCAATTGGGAAAATTGCTTGATGTGTTGAAACAACATGAGAAGGCTATAGGTTATAGTCTAGATGACCTTAAGGGGATAAGTCCCGACTTTTGCATGCATAGAATTCATTTAGAGGACGACCATAGACCTACCATTCAACCCCAAAGAAGATTGAACCCCCACATGCAAGAAGTTGTCAAAGGAGAGGTCATGAAATTACTTGATGCGGGAATCATATATCCCATATCGGATTCTTTGTGGGTTAGCCCCGTTCAAGTGGTACCTAAGAAAGGAGGTACCACGGTAGTGACAAATGAAAAGAATGAATTAATACCCACAAGAATGATCACCGGTTGGCGTATGTGCATTGACTACCGGAATTAAACTCCGCAACAAGAAAAGATCACTTCCCCTTACCATTCATTGACCAAATGCTTGAGAGGTTAGCCTCTAACAAATTCTTTTGCTACCTTGACGGGTATTCGGGATTCTTCCAAATCCCTATACACCCGGATGACCAACATAAGACCACCTTCACATGCCCTTATGGCACTTTTGCATATAGGAGGATGCCTTTTGGATTATGTAATGCCCCCGCCACTTTCCAAAGATGCATGATGAGTGTCTTCTCCGATTACTTAGAGACCATAATGGAAGTTTTTATGGATGATTTTAGTGTTTATGGAAAGGACTTTAACTCATGCTTGCATAATCTTTCTCTTGTATTGCAAAAATGTGAAGATGTTAGCCTTGTTTTAAATTGGGAAAAGTGTCATTTCATGGTCAATGAAGGAATTGTTTTGGGTCACTTGATTTCGGAAAAGGGCATCGAGGTCGATAAAGCTAAAGTTGAGGTGATAGAGAAACTCCCACCTCCCGTGAATGTTAGAGGGGTGAGAAGTTTTCTCGGTCACGCGGGTTTTTATCGTCGTTTCATAAAAGATTTTTCGAAAATAGCAAAACCCCTCACTCAACTTTTGCTTAAAGATGCCCAATTCCAATTTACTGACGAGTGTGTTGAAGCTTTTAATATAATCAAAGAAGCACTAATCACGGCACCAATCATTCAACCCCCGAATTGGGAGTTACCCTTCGAGATTATGTGTGATGCTAGCAACTACGCCGTTGGAGCGGTTCTTGGCCAACGGGTAGGGAGAGCTCTTCATGCCATCTATTACATAAGCAAAACCCTCGACCCTTCTCAAGTAAATTATGATACAACCGAAAAGGAGCTTCTTGCCATTGTATATGCTTTGGATAAATTCCGTTCCTACTTGTTTGGATCCAAGGTGATTGTATTTTTGGATCACCGTGCTCTTCGACATCTCTTGATAAAGAAGGAGGCAAAACCAAGATTGTTGAGATGGATTTTGCTTCTTCAAGAATTTGACTTGGAAATAAGAGACAAGAAAGGAGCCGAGAATGTAGTGGCGGATCACTTGTCAAGGATCCGGTTTCATGATGAAAATGGAGAAACCCCGATCAATGACTCATTTCCCGACGATATTTTGATGGCTATTCAAACACAACTTGAAAGGCACATCACCCCATGGTTTGCCGATTATGCCAATTATATTGTTGGAAAAGTACTCCCTCCAAACTTGAACCACAACCAAAGGAAGAGATTCCTATTCGAAGTGAAGAGGTACTTTTGGGATGACCCAAACCTCTACAAGGAGTGTAGTGATGGGCTCTACCGGAGATGCATCCCTCAATGGGAAATCCAAGGAATCTTGGAAGGATGTCATTCATCACCCTACGGTGGGCACCATGGAGCAAGGAGAACCGTTGCAAAAATCCTCCAATCGGGCTTCTATTGGCCTACAATGTTCCAAGATACAAGAGAATTCATCATTCATTGTGATGCTTGTCAAAGAACGGGGAATATATCTTGGAGGAACGAAATGCCACAAAGAGGCATCCTAGAGGTAGAAATCTTCGATGTTTGGGGAATTGACTACCAAGGACCCTTTGTGACATCCAATGGGAATAAGTACATCCTTGTGGCCGTAGATTATGTTTCAAAGTGGGTGGAGGCAATTGCCACCCCAAATGATGATGCGAAAACGGTCACCAAGCTTTTCAAGAAGATAATTTTCCCAAGATTTGGAGTTCCTAGAGCAATCATTAGTGATGGAGGAACACATTTCCATGAGAAAAAGCTTGCATCGCTTTTGACCAAATATGGTGTTCAACATCGAACCGGCTTGGGATATCATCCTCAAACAAGCGGTCAAGTGGAAATTTCAAATAGAGAGATCAAGCAAATCCTTGAAAAAGTTGTGAACAAGACTCGGAAAGATTGGAGCACAAAGCTTGATGATGCTCTTTGGGCTTATAGGACGGCCTACAAAACTCCCATAGGAGCCTCCCCCTACAAGCTTGTATATGGAAAAGCATGTCATTTGCCAATTGAATTGGAGTACAAAGCTTATTGGGCAATCCGAGCACTCAATCTTGATCTCAAATTGAGCGGTCAAAGGAGGATGATTCAAATCCAAGAGTTGGAAGAATTCCGACTACAATCCTATGAGAATGCGAAGATTTACAAAGAAAGAACAAAATTGCTTTATGACAAAAGAATTCGACAAAAGGCCTTGCACAAGGGAGACAAAGTCCTTCTATTCAATTCCCGCTACCGACTCTTTCCGGGAAAGTTGAACTCTAGATGGATGGGTCCCTATGTGATAACCGAAGTTGGAAAATATGGAGATTTCGAACTCAAGGCGGAAGATGGAAGCAAATTCAAGGTAAATGGTCAAAGGTTGAAGCCCTACTATGAAGGAGCGTTTGTTGGAGAGGTCGAGGCTACCTACCTCGGGCCTCCTTCCCCTTGAAAGGACCCTCTAAGGGAGAGTTTGGTGGAGTCCTCCCTAAACCACCATTTGTAAATATACTAACCCTCTAACTTGTATTTATTTATTGCATTTGTTTTAATAAGTAGCATAGACTCTTTTCATGAGCGTAAGTGAGGGAGGGTCACTAATGAGTTTTTGAATGAAGGAAGGGACAAATGCCCAAGTGTGGGGATGCATCTAAAAAGAAGAAGAAGTCAAAACTCGCAGCCAGAATCCGTGCGGATTCCAGAGAATCCGGCCGTCTTGTCAGAATCCGGGCGTATAGGGGAGAAACCGTCGTCCGCCTCGCTAAGAAATTGAAGATTTACGGATCGAGGTCGAATCCGAGCGTCCTGTGAAGAATCCGTCGTCTTGAGGAATCCGGCCGGATTTCAAGAAAGACGCCCGTCTTTTCACCTATGCATTTCAAGGAAAATCTCATCAGAAATCCGCCCGTCTTCTCAAAAAGACGCCCGTCCGACCTTGAAAGAATCCGAGCGTCTTATGCTCGGGACGCCCGTCTTGTGGCGTCAAAATTTTGGGATTTTTCTCTGTGGCAAAATCCGAGCGGATTGTGAAGAATCCGCCCGTCCCGTGAAGCAAGAATCCGAGCGTCTTCACCTCGAATCCGCTCGTCTTCTCACGGCGTCTTGACCCGACTTCTTCCTAATTAAAATACCCCCCACCACACATACTTTGACACATCACTATTCCTTCCACTTACCCTATAAAACCCACCTCCTTATGACTCCCATACATATCCAAATCACTCTCTTTACCCTCAAAATTTAAAAATCCCCAATTTTCTAGGGTTTCCAATTCTCAATCAACAAGGAACATCCTTAGCAATCTTCAAATCAAAAGAACCCAACAAAAGAAGCAAGAATGGCACCAAGAAGATCCTCCTTTAGAAGTGCATGTTGGGAAATGTGTCCTCAACAACAGTGCGATCATATGATTTAAATATCATTATTAAATCTCATTTTAAAGAATACATTTGGGAAGTATTTTTACTGTCAACTGGTCCACACATATCGGTAATGATTGGGCGACTAGAGTTTGACATTACTTTTGCGACGGTGGTGATCAATTGATCCCCTAGGTCATACCTATAGGGCAACACTCTTAATTGATTATTTAATTAATCGTATAATGTTGCGAGTTAATTAAATTACTTGAAAATTGACGGACGATTTTGGAAGTAAAATTTACGTGTCTCATTTTGATGAGATACGGTCTGAGTAATCGAATTGTATCTTTACTCAGATGAAATTATTGTTTAAGGAAACAATTGAAAATTGAATGAATAATTATAAATACAAGTTGTTGTGATTTATAATTGGTAAAATATTTTGGTACAAGTAATTATGAATTACTGAGTCAATTTTGTGTATGACGTATTTTTATTAATACGTTGATTTTTAAATGTGTTAAAAATACATAGCAATTTTATGTGACATGTGACATGTAACATATTGACAAATTGACAAAAATAATATGGGATCCATATTATACATAGGGCCGAAATATTGAAGAGAATCAAACCCTTCAAGCTTCCTCTTTACACGTTTTTTAGGGGAAGTTTAAGAGTTGTCTTTGACTTTTCTTTTGCCCATAATTACTTATATATACTAAGTAATCATTCATTCTAAAGTTGCTGGAAAAATAAGTGTTAAAGCAATGCAAAAGCTCTTACACTTCTTCCTCTCAAAACCGTGAGATTGAAGAGTCCATAGAGACCAAAATTTTTGGTTCAATTTTCTTACAAAATTAATATTATCTAGTCTTCATAATATTGGTTTTAATTAAGAGAAAGCTTTGGGTATAAAGCCTTGGGAGAGATCCTATACTTGGGTCTTGGGTTCTTTGTTCTTCCATTTAAGGGATAGCTCAAGAACAAAAGAGAAGGAGAACTCTTTTGTGCCCATATATACCGATATTGCAATGTAAGGACATGATTTCTCCTCTATTATATCTTTTGTTTGCATGCATAAGATCATTAGTTAATTTTATGACAAATTAAATTATACATATATGAGTATGTTGTTAGGTATAAAGATCTACCTTTCCTTCAATTGGTATCAGAGCAATGGTTGTTTGCATGCAAATCGGTTATAGTTTTTCCGAGTTATACGATTAACATATAAAACTTGTGAATTTGTGTTATTATGATATATCACGAAATTAATTCATGCATGATAAGTTTCTGGTCCTAAAATGATTTTAGGATTTTTGGTTAATTTACGGATTTTACTGTTCATAATATATAATATTGGCATTAAAATGTGATTTTTATGATAAAAATGCCATTTTTGGACGAAAATTAGCTAAACTTCGAATTTTCCAGTTCTTTTTGGATATGTTTTCACATATATTATTATTAGATGATCTGGAAATTTTCATAATTTTATGAGTTGTTATGCTCGAAAAATGAATTTTTTATTATTAAATTCGGATTTAAGTGAAAAATAGGTTAATATGAGATAAATTTCGATTCTGGTCATATAAATTTAGTATGTTGTCACATGCACATTTACAAGATGTGTGTAAAATAATTGGCTATATTGAAGTCTTTATGCATGATTTATGAATTTTTGAAGAAAAATAGCATAAATAGTGACATTTTTTAGTGAAAAATTGCTAAAACATACTTCATGACTAAGGAAAAACGTCACATGTTGCTTTTTATTATCTTTTTCAGATCTAAAATTGAAAAGTTGGTGAAAATAATTTTTCTCATATTTTTATGATTATTTTAGTTAAAATCGATAAACCGCAACATTGTTTTTCCGGATAAAATTTCGAAATTTTTAACCTAAGTTTTTGAACATTATGAGTGTCATGGTATTTTTCCAGAATGTTCAAGAGTTTAAATTTCAAATTTCAAATTTATTTGAAATTTTATGATTTATTTGAAGTTTATAGCATTTTATTATAATTTTAAGTCCATTATGAACAAATATGAGTTAATTATGGTCAAATTATTAGTGAAGACTAAATTTTGAGTCCTAAACAGTTAGGGTAATTAACTTATGCATAAATATGAATTTATGTATTTTTGGTGATTGTAAAATGTTGAAATCACGCAAATCCGTAAAAACCGAGTAATATATGATATTGGCTAATTTAAAGGCGATTTAGCATAAAATTGGGCATGTTCATACATATTATAATGCTGCATATTTCAATTGTTGAATGTCTTTTATTTATATAATTTTTGAATTATGTAATTTTGCTTAGTATGGCCTTAGTTTTAATTGGTATTACCCGAAATGTATGGGAATATCGATTCGGTTGTAATTTTAATGTGATCTCGTATCACCGTCTTGTAATTTAATAGATTTATTTTATTATAGTTACAAATGTATAATAGGATTTATGTAATTTATTATGTAATTTTAATTCATTCCGGAGTTCCTAAAGACGGATTTCCTAAAGATGGCGATACATAAAGACGGTGTTACCTCGAGATGCGTGCCACAACCGAAGTTCAAGGGACCAATGGAGTTGGTTTCCGAATATGTAATAGTTAAACAGTTTTCTATTTCTAGGAAGGCCATACTAGGATTTTTTTTTATGCTTTGCATTTTATTTATGTCGCATACATCGCTAAATCGCCACAACTAAAACATGCATCGTTCTAATCGAGTTCATCGACCGTGTCAATTACAATTATCGTAGTTCACCGCTTTAGTTCACTTAAAACGTGATAGATAATAAATTGACATGACCTCTCGCTAAAATAAACAATTGAGACATAGCCTTACCAAATAGTAGAAACCATGAAGTACCGGTTTAGCGGGAGTTGAGTCGGCTTTTACCGTAAGACAAACCTTGTTACGTTGGTGAAGTGGGTGATAAATGTCAATCCACCGAATTCATGTTGATGAAGGGTATTTCGGCACACCGTGCCCTAAGTTGATGTGGGTTTGGATCATGGACACATTTATTCGAAATTTGGGTTGTACTCAACGAAAGTATTCACGACGTATTTCCGGATGTGTTTCGGGCTAGAGATGAATATTAATGTAAATATCATCGACCAAGAGTTCTAAAAGTAGAATCGATTAAAGAGTTAATCCACCGAGTTATATTGATGAGGGTATTTCGCACACCGTGCCCCAAGTTGATATGAATTTGGGTCTTGGAATCATTTATCTAGTTGGGTAGAGGTCACTAGAAAAATGCATAAAACTTGTTATCTACAAGTATGATTTAAAACGATAAGTGTTAAGTTTTCCACTATTCCGTTATCATATTGTTCTATTTCTTTACCACAATTCATATACGATATCATTTCGATTTTTCAAAATCTCCTTCAAAACATCGTAACTAGAGACAAATTTGAATTTTGCTTCTAAAACCTCATATGAACCATTGCTAAGGATCTCTTGCAAAGAGTATAGATTAAAGTTATCTATTATCAAACAGGTTTTTGATTCTAGACTAACACATCTACTTACAATGGATTGTTTTTCATGTACTTAAAAGAATTAAGTACCTTGAAATGATTGTTTTGGTAATTAGTTTTGTCTGAATTCGTAATTGACCAAAATAACGCAACCACCTCAATGAGAGTTTTTAAGACTAAAACGAACAAATGAAGAGTGTTCTTCATGAATTCAATTTTTGCTTCTCAAAGCAAAGACTCATTGAAATGAGTGGGAGCATTCTCTTAAACCGTTAAGATGAGGACGAGGTTCAAGAAGTAAAGATTATAATGGAATTGATACAAGGTAATGTTAAAAGTAAAGTTGTTGAGAATGACGATACTAAACCTATCAATCCCGACCGATAAAGTTTCCATTGTCTTAAATGTTGGACACGAGAAAGGAAACTACCCCAAATTATTGAAGAATCAACAAGTTAGTTGTGGGACATCTAATGGGATCTTCTTCTTTAAATGTTTATTTGATTAAACATAAATTTTGCTAGTACCACTTCACAATATTAGAAACAGGTGGTGGTTTTCATCATTATGTTTGATACATAGGATGATTAGAATATGACGACTAGCAACAATGAAGTCGAGAGATAGAGTCATTGTGTACTAAATCTAGTTTTGGGTTTGGAGTTGTACTTAATTGTGACTATTAAGTACATAAACTCTAAATAAGAATACAACTTGTTAAGATACAAAAGAGGTTTCACTTTTGTGACCCTATACACCACGATTTGATGTATGGCTAGCCCATTATCAAGGTGATTATATTCTAAACCAAACTAGAATAATATATCATGAAGATGATGCAAGACTCAAATTGGTAACCCAAGATTAAACCTTAAATTTTGGAATGATGAACGCAAAGAGTTATCGAGTACTCTTGAAACCATTAGATTGTTAATGGTATATGCGTATCTTGTATTCAATGCAAGATGACTCGTGCCTTTTGTTAAAAAGGAGATCGAGGTTGTAAATCATTGATCCAAAATAGGTTGATCATTTTCTTTTACCATCGATTTAAGTTGATGAGGTAAATAAAGAAATCTTTTGAAGAAGTTCAAAGAGTTCAAGGAATCACGATTTAGTCGTGATGGGATTATCAAAGTGAAGACTTTGATATAAGCCAAAGGAAATGTGATATAGTATCACAAGTTAATCTCTCTTAGCACGCATTATGGAGTAATGTGTGGTTGGATAAGAAATCAAACGCTATTTGATATGGTTTGGACTTCAATCAAGTTACCTTGAGTTACTTGATCCTTTTGGGGATTTTATCATTTTTGTCTAAATTATTATTCCACTAAATAGAATCATATGAGATATGAAATGGTAAGGGTACCATGTTTGTAAGTTTTCACAAGAAACAAATGCTCATTTTTCCTTATTATAATCACGAGTACACCAGGTTTGTGGCTCGTGAAACTGTCTTTCTAAAAATACAAGTTTATTTCTAGAAGACAGAGTGGGAGAAAATTATTCAAGAGCCACAAAGAATGTTATGTCGCAAGAAACAGGTCTTTCTTGGCTACATGAGACGTGTTGTGTAAGACGTTGTTTCTTTAAAACCTAGGAGGTTAAATTCGTCACTTGTTAAAGATGATGAATTCAAGCTACTTTTAAGAAAGTAAAGAGCTTATAACTTACAAAAGAAATTGTTTGATTCAAGTTGATTACTTCTAGAAAGTAATGAACATATGACTTACATAAGAGTGTTTAAGTCACAACTCAATACAAGGCTTGGAGCCATGAAAATCCGAAACAAAAGGGCTTGATTAGTGACAAAGGGTTTTGCACTAATGAATAGAGATTTCAAAACAAGATTGGTTGCAAAAGGTTTTGCACTAATTGAAATGCTTAAGTCTATTTGGATCTTCTTAGGGATTGTGTTTCATTATGAAGATATGAACACATCAAGTGAATCTAAAACCCACTTCTTCAATAGAAGGAATGTATTCAATACATGTCATGAGTTTTATAGATTCTTGCAATCCTAAGATAATGTGAGACTTAAGAGAGGGTCTTAAGTAGGACATCAATGAGTTAGAATCAATATTTTTGATCATGTTATGAAACTTTTCTCGATAAGACGAGAAATTGTTTTTATACATGGAGTTTAGTGGGAGTTACGGAAATTTTATTTAGTCCGATATGTGGATGACATATTGATCATTGAGAATGATTTAAGACTTTTGGAGTAATATAATACATCTTTAATATCGAGATTTATGAAGATAAATCTACATGATATTAACGTCAATAAGAAGTCTTATGTTGATAAGATTCATGACTAGTTCAATTAAATTGAACATATTTGATTGATTCCATTTGCTTCCACTGATCAATTAAATGAGTAATGATGTATAACACTTCATATACTTTGAGTATGATGAATTGTTTTCAAAATCGAATTTAAGTAATCTTTATCAAGTAAGCCATGCAGATTACCCTTAAATGCTTGCGAAGTATTAAGGAAGTAAGTAAGCAAAGTGTTTATGATGCAATTTTGTGTAAGGTCACATACACAAGTGACAATTGACAATTGAGATTGCGCATGGTTTCGACAAAACCATAATCAAAACACATTAGGGTGGTTAAGAGACCATTATGGCTATGATAATTAAGAAGTAGATTTTCTAGAATCGTTCTAGGCAATAAAGAACAATGAGAAATATTTATAACGGAAATTGAGTACACTTGCAATCATGAGATGTGCAAGAAGGATAAGTCCCGCACACTCGTGAAAACAAAGTGGGAGCTATTCTAAGGCTAGAGGGCCTATGTCTTGATTGGATCTCGACACGTGCTCAGAAAGTTTTGTAATGCAAATGTATACATTGCAAAGGAAAACGAGTATGTAGTAAGGTTGAGTAAGGTACAAGAAGTTGATAAAACCTACTAACCAAAGCCTTCTCAAAGGCTAAACATGATGAGTCATGTCATTTCAATTGAGTTGAAATGAACAACTACGTACAAGATCAAATAAGATTATAGAACATGAAATAGTAATCAGGCATTGACTATTCATATGTGATAATCACATTTGTCGTTCGAGTTTTTCTTTAAAAACTCCTTTTATACTTTGTTACATCCAAACGGGTTGTAATGACAATTGAACCCCGTTAAAGTGAACACGGATTAACATTGTATTCGCCCATAGTCACTTGTATGAGGTGACATCTCGAAGTGACTAGAGTGTGATGCGATTGATGGCAAGTTCAAGTGCCATAGAGTCATGTGAGATGACTAGTCGATCACATAGGCGATCTAGAGGAACATTTTGTCAGGCCTAATGACCGCTTATAGAGTTATGGCAAATTTATATAGCCTGGTCGTGGCGAGATCTGCTATAGTATTCAAATGAGTCGATTCTTTTGACTAAAGACTATTCACCTAAGATGGCACAGTTTGATTAACTTTGATTTGTGTTACTACGACCTTCGTAAATGGGGTCAAATGGGCATATTTTGGGTTATGATGGTTGTGGCTAGTCGAAGGAATGAGTGCGATAGGAATTGTCCACCCCTTTGTCAGGGTTATAACAATATCTCGGGGCCACTCGAGGAGTAATGAACTGGAAATGCGTGGCCACGCTCGGAATGTATCCATGGTGGATAAATCCGGTCAATCGATTATTCTCCGGATCGAGGAAACCACTCTCGATATGATCACTTGCAAGTACGAACCAAAAGACACCTTGCATTGAGTGGGAGATAGTAATAGGACAAGAGAATTGGTGACGCACACTTGTCGAGGACAAGTGGGAGATTGTTGGGAAATGTGTCCTCAACAACAGTGCGATCATATGATTTAAATATCATTATTAAATCTCATTTTAAAGAATACATTTGGGAAGTATTTTTACCACAACTGGTCCACACATATCGGTAATGATTGGCTGACTAGAGTTTGACATTACTGTCGTGCGACGGTGGTGATCAGTTGATCCCCTAGGTCATACCTATAGGGCAACACTCTTAATTGATTATTTAATTAATCGTATAATGTTGCGAGTTAATTAAATTACTTGAAAATTGACGGACGATTTTGGAAGTAAAATTTACGTGTCTCATTTTGATGAGATACGGTCTGAGTAATCGAATTGTATCTTTACTCAGATGAAATTATTGTTTAAGGAAACAATTGAAAATTGAATGAATAATTATAAATACAAGTTGTTGTGATTTATAATTGGTAAAATATTTTGGTACAAGTAATTATGAATTACTGAGTCAATTTTGTGTATGACGTATTTTTATTAATACGTTGATTTTTAAATGTGTTAAAAATACATAGCAATTTTATGTGACATGTGACATGTAACATATTGACAAATTGACAAAAATAATATGGGATCCATATTATACATAGGGCCGAAATATTGAAGAGAATCAAACCCTTCAAGCTTCCTCTTTACACGTTTTTTAGGGGAAGTTTAAGAGTTGTCTTTGACTTTTCTTTTGCCCATAATTACTTATATATACTAAGTAATCATTCATTCTAAAGTTGCTGGAAAAATAAGTGTTAAAGCAATGCAAAAGCTCTTACACTTCTTCCTCTCAAAACCGTGAGATTGAAGAGTCCATAGAGACCAAAATTTTTGGTTCAATTTTCTTACAAAATTAATATTATCTAGTCTTCATAATATTGGTTTTAATTAAGAGAAAGCTTTGGGTATAAAGCCTTGGGAGAGATCCTATACTTGGGTCTTGGGTTCTTTGTTCTTCCATTTAAGGGATAGCTCAAGAACAAAAGAGAAGGAGAACTCTTTTGTGCCCATATATACCGATATTGCAATGTAAGGACATGATTTCTCCTCTATTATATCTTTTGTTTGCATGCATAAGATCATTAGTTAATTTTATGACAAATTAAATTATACATATATGAGTATGTTGTTAGGTATAAAGATCTACCTTTCCTTCAGTGCAAGAAGACCAAGGATGGTGGGAAGTTCCTCTACCTCACATCTCAACACCATTAGAAGGGAACATGTGGAGATTGTAGATCTCATAAGGCTCGATGATTTCTCGAATGTAGAATTCCTTGATGATGTGCAGCGATTGGTCTTCCACCGACTCTTAAGTAAGAATATTCTTCCCACTAAATTTCTTTGTCAAGCTACCTTAAGAAAGCTTGGGATTTTTCACCAAGTAGAAGCACTCTTTGAGGTTTTTGGCCTTTCAACTCTCTTTCGCATGTATGAACCAACCTATCGGTCCCTTGTGCTAGAATTCTTAAGCTTTTTGAAGATTACAACCGTAAACAAAGTGATATGCATAGAGTTTAGGTTGGAAAATGTTTCTAGGATGATGACCCTTGTCGAGTTTGCCAATGTGTTCGGACTTGATGTTTCGCCTACCCGAACATCAAAGCCCAAAAAGTATAATGTTGCACCATTGTGGAGGGCCATGACGGGCTGGGATTTCATTCTTACCAAGGAATGCCTTGCTTTTCACATCCAAAACCCGATCTTGAGGCTTACATATCGATTTCTTTCGGGTACTCTCTTCGCCCGCCGAGATCCGGCCATCGTCAACCAATTGGACCTTGTATTTATGGAATCATACCTCAACATTCAAGGGAGAGATAGGTATCACTTCAATGCACCTCTAGTTTTGCTAGAAAAGTGGGCAAGGTTTAGGAATGGGGATGATGATGGAATGAAGCACATAGTGAATGGTGGTCTCATAACTAGACTTGCAAAGCACTTTAACCCAAGGTTCAATGAGAACAATGAGTACACTCCACTTACGGGGGAACAAGAATTAATGAAGACCTCCTTGTCGTCCAACACCATTGGATAACCCTTGAGGGAGTCGATAAGAGGATAAAGTGGTTGACAAAAAGGAGCGATCCTATCTATCTCCCAATAACCGATCTACCACGGATCTCCCCAAGAAGAGGAAGCTTGTCCCCAATGCCCTCCTACCTCATCCCAAGTCAAACAAGGCAAACTCCACCACCACAAAATCCACCACCACAACAACAAGAACAACAAACTCAAAATGAGAAGATAAAAGTGCCTCCTTACCCCTTTCCCTACCAACCATATAACCATCCAAATCCCTTCATCCTCCCCCGTGACGACTTTGTCACGGGAATTTTGCAAGACTTACACTACCGTCAATATGAGACCTCTGTGGACGCTTATTATGCTCTTTACCCCCAATACCATGAGATGGCTCAAAAAGGACGGATTAGTGAGGAAGGAGCTTTCCCCTCATGGGCTCAAATGGAATTGCTCTTTCCCAACTCGAAGAAGGCCAATGAAGGGGCGAACGGTCACAAAGGGGAGGAGAGTGGCGATTCTTGTGGAGGTGATACGGTGAAGCTTGAGAGTGAGGAAGATGAATTCATGGATCCAAGTTTAAGTGATGCTTCAAAGGATATTTGGGATAGCGATATAGAGGGAGATGATGCGGATGCCTAGGAGACTACTTCATCACTAGGTGGAGCAAGCATGAGCGGCCGCCTAAGTTCAAGTGAAGTTCTCTCATCTCTCCTCTTTATCTTTATTTTTCATGAAAAGAAGTTCTTGTCTTGTCTCTTTGTATTTTATTTCATTTTGATCATTGTTGGAGTAGTCCTAGCCCCATCAAAGGACTCACACCTCGGTACCATTGAGGTGTCCTTATCTTATTGTTCCCATTTGTAAAATCCAAAATGACAAACTAGTTTCATGCATAGCATAGTGTGTGCATGAACTATACCCATCCTTTGACATTAGCAATAGTGTCTTACTCGGTTTGGGGAAGTTAATGCATACGCAACGGGAGGTAATCTAAATTATCCTCTCCGTCATAACAAAAACCATGCATCATGTAGTGTAGCTTAGTATAGAATTGCATTTAGTATAGAAACCATGCATCATCTTTGCATAATTTCCATCATTTTGGCCATTGAAGACAATGCCCATATTAGTGTGGGGATGGGAATTCTAACATTTAACTTTTAAAAACCCATAAAAATTGAAAAATTTCAAAAATCATAAAAATTGAAAAAATTGAAAACCCAAAAACAAGTTCATTTCCTTTGTATATATTGTCTTGTATATATTGTGTTTGTTTTATCCTTGTTCACATTGATTGACTACGCCACATCCGAGACATGAGGATATTGAAGACCGCATGGTATGATCTTTCCAATCTCCTTTTTCCTCTTTATGTTAATGACTATGTGGCTTTATTTTGATTGATGCGGTATAACAATGTGAATCTAGGACTTGCATTTAGATTATATGTCATATTAGTTGGTAGAATCATATGCACTAGGATGTTTATATGTTAGTTGCATCATGGCATGTAGTTTGCATGTTAGAAAAATTTTGCGAAACCGTCTATTTGGGAAGCTTGACAAGTGTATATAGGCCCTAGTAGATGCCTTTTCTTCTTAAGACTTTGCTTGTTAGAATGCTTGTAAAACACCCTAGGATGTGTCATGCTAGTATCCTTTGACCCATGGTTTAAGGCCGAGTCAAGAGTACCTTGTGGTGTGATAACTCCTTGGCTACCGTTTATTCCAAGGTGACCCTTGAAACCATGCACCCATACATCCATCATCCATGTTCTACCATACATTTTGACAAAAGGGAATGGGCACAAAAAGAAATCAATTTGAGTTCAATGAAATGAAAAGTGAAAGAAAGTTTGCAAAAATGCATCAAATGAAAAGAGGAGCAAAAATAGAACTCCTAAAGCTTCAAATACAAGGCACCCTCGTTACTAATTGGGGTGACTTTGAAAATGTTCGAAAAGAAATGCAAAAAAGTTGTCAAGTATTGAAATGCCAAAAGTCAAAAAGAAATGGCAAAGAAAGTGTTCTCAAATGTCAAATGCCACAAGAAATTGGGGGGGGGGGGGGGGGGAAACAAAAACAAAAGCAAACTCCCAAAAGTGAAACTCAAATATCTATTGATCCCTTTATCATTCGTATCCATTTTTGTGCATGGTAGAGAGAGGACGACCCTTCTTCTTGTCTAGGCAAGAGGGGGAATTCCACGATCCTCCAGTGTTTCTAACACTATAGGGAGTCTACTCTTGACAAAAACATTTAACGATTGAGGACAAAGGTACCCTAGCTTGACACAACTTGGAGGTGATTTATTGGTATCCTTATAGGCTTAGTAGTTTGAACAAATTGCATCTATGGAGGATTGTGTACCCTTGAATTGCTTCCCTTGTAGATAATTTCCGCCACTTGATGAGGGAGTGGCTATTCTTTTTGTAGATGCATCCATTATGTGTTTTTGTGTGCTTAATGTTTGGATGTGTCGCCATTTTGGCAAGACCCACCTTGCCTTGCAAGAAGGCATCCTACCTCATGGTTGTCTTGTTGTGAGTTGAAGGGGCGGAGTGAGACCCGCTAATTGTCTCATATCGGCTATATGATTAGGATAGGTTAGTATTGGTCCTAGTCTTTGTCACCTCTTTACTCGGGACGAGCAAAAGTTCGGTTTGGGGATATTTGATGTGACCATAATTGGCGCATATTTAGCCCCCGAATTAGCCTTGTTTCCATGCTTTTTAGTGCTTATTTGGGTCATTTCTTATCTTTAGTTCTTTGTTTTGCATATTCTTTGAGATTTTGATCCCTTGGTAGGAAAGGAGTAAGAATCTTGCATTTTCATGGCAAAACGAGACTAAATTGATCGAATTCAATGACCAAGCATCAAGGAGAGACAAGATTAGAAGGCCTTTGTACATATCATAGAAGAAGAGCAATGTTGAGGAAAGATCCTTGAGTCCCCAAGGAAATCCCCAAGGAATTTATGAAGAAAAGGGAAGAAAAGAAGAAGTTACTATGCTGACTGACAATCCGAGCGGATTGTCAACAATCCGCCCGTCCAGCCCGTGCACAATCCGAGCGTCCCGTGCCTGAATCCGCTCGGATTCCCCCTCAACAATCCGTCCGGATTCCATCGCCCAAATCCGGCCGTCCCGACCTTATTCCGCCCGGATTTCTTCACAGCACGGGTTGTCTTCTTCAAGCTACGAAAAGAGAAGCCCTTCTCTCAGAAAATACCGGGTCCTCCTTGCTCAACTTAAAAAGTGTAATTACTAGTTTAGCCCTTGGTTAACCCTAATGCATCCTCCCTAATTTTCACTATAAATACCCCATTAGGCTAATTAGAGGAGCATGTTCTTCTTATCAATAATTAGTGTAGTTAATATCAATCAAACCTCTCTTCAATATTGTAATCAAGTATTAATCAAGTTTTAATCCAAGTTTTAGTTCTTTAATCTCTCTTTTGTTCATCCTTTATGTGGGGTAATATCCGTATAAGACCCTCTAAATTTAGGACTATAACGTAAATTTAGCATGTGAAATATTGTCATAAAGCGTAAATACAGGAGAAACGATAAAGGTAAAGAATTAACCTCGGGTCCTTTGATGCACGACGTAAAGAACAGAAATCAAACGAGATTCCCTCCTAATTGTTGCACCCAAGATTTGTCCGAGATATGCCCTTGTGCTAGAAGGTGTTCTCCGATTGCCTTGCAATATTGGGAGAACTTGATGTGAGGTTTTCGAGATGTGAGATCTCGGTTTCAGAGAGAAAATTAATCTCTAAAACCCTAATTATTTTTCACTAATGATGATTAGGTTAAACAAGAGGAGGAGCTCTCCTTTTGTTCTCCTAATCTCGGTTTGGCCGAGTGGATCAAGGAGGGAATGGGCTTCCGTTTTCTCCTTATGTTTAACTCGTGGCCCGATCCGAAATCCACTAAATGTATATGACACGGTTTATTATAAATCGTCATCGGTTATCGGATATTAAAACGTCAACTGTATGACAATAACGTCAAACTTATCTAGCAAGCCAACCGTTATTGATAAACGTGGATCAACTGATAATAATACCAAAAGTATGCCCTTTGATCCTTTTAGAGATTTGTAAGTCCTTGCACTAACTGTTAAGGACACCAACCCCAACACTTTATTTTGGGTAATTGAAGATTATTTGGGTTATTATTGGGAGATTGACAACCTCTCAATCTAGCATTCAAGTACTTCTATTATTCTTGCTTTATTATTGGAATCATTAGTAGGTATAATCTCTTAATCCCTTTTTAATTATTGTTAATTACTTTCATTTATTCATCATGTTTCATATTGTTAGTATGATTGACAACCTTTCTAACATGATCAACATGATAATGAGTGAGTAGTCTCTTAGCTAGGGTTAATGGGTGATTAGGGGAAACCAACATGGGGAATGATTCATGCTTAAATTAATATGCTTTCATGTTTTATTTGCTTGCTTGTTTTGATCTCAACTCATGCACATGTTATATTTGATGAAATGCTAAGCCTATGAATCCTTGCATTTACTATCATCTTCTATCTTTTCAATGAGACTTGTAAGACATAACCCAACTCGAGTCTCATTAGACCATGCATGTTGTTGAGTAGGGAAGATTAAGTCGACTTGTAGGTGTTGTACAATCTAATCGATTCGGCTCCGGGACCCAAACTTTCCTAGGATTGTAAGATATAACCCAACTCAATCCATCACAACAATAATTGCTTGCTTATAATTTGAGAACATGTTTGTATGATCATATCCCATGATTCCCCTATGACCCCATGACACCCTAGTGCCTTTAATCAATTGTTTACACCCCCTTTAATTCATCTTGCTTGTTTATTTTCATTGTTATTCTAGTTTAGTAACCTTATACATCAACCCAATTTGTGACACCTCTTAGACACCACTAGTTACAATAGAAATCTCATTTCAACTCCCGTCCCTTGGGATCCGACCTTTACTTGCCTCTTTACTAATTGTAGAGTTGCTTGTTGAGCTATAAATTGTGTTTTGATTCGGCCGTGACCAACGACCACATCTTAATTTGTGAACACTTAGCGGGATCGCATCAGTTGCCTGTTAAAATAACACTTTATTTTGTTAGAATTACACTTTTGTAAGCTAAAATAACACTTTATGCTGCTACAAATCCCACTTTTGATTACCCTTTTGTTAGAATCACAATTTTGTTGCTAAAATAACACTTTATGCTGCTACAATTACACTGTTGCCTGTTAAAATAACACTTTATCTTGTTAGAATTACACTTTTGTCAGCTAAAATCACACTTTTTCTCGTTAAATGTCACTCACGCTGTTAAAATAACACTTTATTTTGTTAGAATTACATTTTCGTCTGCTACAATTACACTTTTGTTTGTTCAAATTACACTTTTGTCTGTTAAATTAACATTTGATTTTGTTAGAATTACACTTTTGTTGCTAAAGTAACACTTTATGCTGCTACAATCACACTTTTTTTTTTCTGAGAGTTTTCTGTTGCCTGTTAAAATAACACTTTATTTTTTTAGAATTACACTTGTGGCTGCTATAATTACACCTTTATATTGTTAGAATTACACTTGTGGCTGCTATAATTACACTTTATGCTGCTACAATTTAAACTTTTTTTTGTAGTAATTTTTTTTTGTATGCAACAATTAATTTTGAGTAATGTTAACAGATGTCAGATGGAAATGAGGGTAAAACAGGTAAGTCCAAAAAAGCAAATGTGCCTGTCAAGTTGAATAAGGAGCTTGTTGTTGCCAAACCAGCCAAACCAGCCACGAACAAAATTGCAAAGGTGGCTGTCAAGTGCCGGTCGAAGCAGCTTGTTGAGCTCATTGAAAAGCTTAATGATGCACAACGAGATGCGGTACGGAGGATCGGTTTCGGTGGTATTCTGGAGCTTAAGCTCAAAACATATCCGATGGGTCATGTTAAAGATTTTATGAAAGCATTCAGTGACGAATCGTATATTTTCCGGCACTAAGGATAAGGAGTTCATGGTCACCAAGCATGACGTGTATGACTGTTTTATGTTACCACTTGGTCCTAAAACTGTTGATCTAGTACCTACGGGCCGCCAGAAGGATTCTCAAGCGCCGGAGAACAAGCAATTGAAAGATAAATGGCGAAAAGCGTACAACATAAAAGGGGTTAATGAAGGCATTAATTTAGGAATTGTCTTCCAAGATATTTTAAAAAAAAAAATACAAAAAGGAGGTCCTCAATTCAGTGCAGTCGCTTGTTTGTTCGCTCGCCATGTCATCATTCCTAACTCCAACGTCATACAAGGGGTTGACTTCAAGCTTTTGAGAGTCATGAAGATGTGGACTCGATTACGCAGACGATTGGTGTACTTATGTCTGGAACATTTGGTGAAGGCTGCGGCGCCATCGGTGAAAATAAATGACGTACGCTGGGGGTGTATCCCCTTCTTAATGATCACGTACTTTCAACGTTTCGATTTCCGTGGAAAGAGTTGTCGCCACACCTGCCTCTCATTAAGCACTCGGGACCGGAGACGCTTTCGACAGACTACATGGTGAGCTTGACAAGAACCGTTTGGGTCGGCTAACTTGGTCCTTGGTCAAGTACCCTCGGTGCCTTCAAAAAGAACTGTTAAGCATTGGCGGGGTGCCTAATGACAGCCAAGTGTTGGCCATTGGAAATGTGGTTAGTGATGCAGCATTACAAGTGACTTCAACTTCATACAGGAAGAAGTTCATCGAGATTGAACTCCCTTCTGGTGTTGATGATGACGAGGAGTTGAAAGCTCGGGCTGTAGATGTAAGTGTTATTTGTTCATTTGTCAAGGCTAATTTTAATGTTTTAAAAATTAGACTTTTGTTTGTTACAATTACACTTTTGTGCGTTAAAATTATACTTTTTAAAGTTAAAATTATACTTTTGTAGCTTACAATTACACTTTAGTCCGTTAGAATTATACTTTTTGCCCTTAGAATTACACTTGTCAAAGTAAAAATTATACTTTTGAATGAACACTTTTGACAACACTTGTCCAAATATCTCAGATTTTAATGTAGGAATGAGCTTTCTTGAAGATGCAAAGGAATGCTACTGTCTTCTATTCATGGTATGCAGATGCAGCCATGACGCTCAAAAGGTTAACAGGGGGTCTGAACTATTCTAGTGACCCTGTCGCTACACAATGCACGCAATAATTCTTTCAAAGCCAAAGTATGAAGGATTATGCTGTGGAAATGCAGGAGATAGCTGAACGAATAAACCGTTCCGTGAAATCAACTCCTGTGCTGCAACAAAGTCCAGGTGATCAGTATCAGAATGACGAGGTAGATGACGACGGATACGAAAGCAAAGAAGTTGGGGATGATGATGAAGAGGAGGACAATGGTGATGAGGACGAGGGAGATGATGAGAATGGTGATGATGTTGAGGATGAGGAGGATGGTGATGATATGGAGGATGATGGATACGATAATGAGAAAGAGGTGATCGTAGATGCTTTGGTACAGACCTCGAAGGCACGGTGGCCGCCTCAATTATTTCTGGATGAAGTAGCCATTGAGAAAGCACGGAGGTGTCTACACAACGATAATGGAGGCGGTGCAATTTTACAAAGACGCCCGAATTTAAGGACGCTGCTAACGAGACGATTACAGTAAGGACACCAACGTGGACGTTTGTAGTACTCGTGATATTTCTGTAATTTACAAAAGGAGGAAGGTAGTTGGGAAGGAGGTGGCTGTTGACGGACCACCTAAATTTGACCGGGAAGTTCTCGAAGAGTATTATTCAAAAGAAGATGTTGATGAGGCTGAGAAGAAGTTCTATGCGAATGCTGCTGCTGCAAAGGAACAAGAGCAGACTATGGACATGGGGTGCTCGTGGGTCGGGAACCTCGTGATAGCTGACAAAATAAATGACGAGGATGGGCCCACCGACGCTGATCCACCTGTCACTCAATTCCTATTTTGTCTGCGGAGATTATTGAAGCGGAGCGCCGAGCAGAAATGCCGGCCAGAGAAGACCAAGGAATTGGTGAGGTAATAGAATTGGTGAAATTGGCCCCGGACGCTACGGGAACGGTTGTGCATGTGAGTGAAGTTATGAATGCCGAGACGGACAAGGACGAAGACAAGATTGGGAAGGGGAATGCTGAGGTTGGTATCCAATGTTCAAGTACAATAGTGGTTACCGCCACTAGTAGAAAAACATTAATTTGCGGCGCCCTATTAGAGGCGTTTTTATCTAAACGCCGCAGATAAGAATTCGATTTCTTTTTTTTTTGTTTAAATAAATTGCATTTGCGGCGTTCTATAATTAAACGCCTCAAATAAGCGCTTACATATTTACAATAAACAGCGCTCAGTCACTCATGCCGTCTTACCCTATTCCTAATCTCCATATCTCATATCTCTCTCTTCCCTTTCTCATTCAGATTTATTACCACCGCCACCGCCACTACGAACACCAGCAGCGTTAACAAATAAGACTCGTACACCAGTATTCAAGTTCACTCCTCTATAGCCATTCGTAAGTTCACCCTTTTCATCTCTTAGAATATAATAGTGAAATTTCTTGGTTTTGATTGTTATTTATATTTTTCAAAATCAATTACTTTTATTTAATCAAGGTTATTATCTAACTTTTATCTAAATTAAATGGGTAAATTTCACCCATTAATTTCGAGTAAAAATTGTATTTTTATGAATTAAGATTTCCAATTGAATTAGGGCTTTTGTATTGAATCGATGTTTTGATGATTCATAGTATAATAAAGTACTTAAGATGTTGCAAACTATTAATTTTAGTGATAGAATCTTAGATTTTTAACAAAACATTGAAATTAGGTTGATTTTTAATCTTGATGTAGTAAAACATGTGTTTTTGTTTGGTTAGCTTTGCTGTTTGTTTATTTATGTTGGTTGTTGCATTAATAATGAGTAATTTGCTAATTAGCTGGAAGGTAGTCAAGTAATGTAAGTATTGAATAATCCAGTAATTTTAGAGGTATGTTCCTTGTTAAATGTTTACTGGACATGCCTTCCCTTACTTTTTAGTACTCCGTTTATGATTTTGCATTGATCACACCTTCTTTAATCTTTAATTTCACTCCCTTGCTCATACTGGAAGCTACTACTTAAGAGTAGTGGTGTTACTTAACTAACTTACACCTTGCTAGGATCTCTTGGGTTATTTGTCTGAATGTCCTATCTTTTTGTAGGCCTTACTCTCTTTTCCATAATAGCCTCTTAAGAATTGGAAGACTAATACAATGGTTGTTTTGATTCCCAACTTGTGTAAATTATAATCCTCTTCTGTATTATATGTTCAGAAATGCAGCGACTTTGATTTCCTAACTCAGTTTCCTATTTTTACATGCATAAGGCATGTTTTTGGGTGTTTGATCCAAAATTGATTTCAGATACTTGAGTACTTGAAAATTGAAATTAGTGTAGAACATCATTTTCTTTGACGATGATGTAATAAAATACTTTATTTTGTTCAATTTAGTTCGCTATTTGAATGCCTACCATATATCTTAATAGCTAATCATGATATTATGACATTGATGTTGCATATAGGTCTCTAAGAACAGTACCACAGTGAACAATGTGGAATTTGCAGGTATTCATCTATTTATAGGGTTGATGGGTTTTTGATTTGATTTAAGTAAAAGGGTGAAAAGGGGGTATTCCATGGATTATCATAGATTCGCTTTTGATGTTGATGATGACGCTAAACTTAAGGACAAGCATCTGGCTCTTTTACAAGAATCTTTTGTCTTGCAAAAAGTTTCTTCTTGATTTTTATTATTAGTATCTTCAATTCATCTTCTTTATTATTTGATTATATGTGATTACTGGTGGAAATTCAGATGCTCAGTTATCATTAGATTGCAAAATTTTTAATGTAACTGATGTAGAATAGAGTTAGGTGATTATAGGGATTCACCAACAACTTGTTGGATTTTTGAGTGTAAATATAATCGAAGCTAGTTGTTTTCCCCACCTCTCGAATTGCTTTTATGCTGGCTAAACTTAGTTAGTAAAGCGTTTTCCTTCATTACGCTATCCGTCTTTGGACAGTTGATGGATCATCTCTTGGTGAATGATATTTTGTGTGGTTTGGTGTAGGAATGTCTTTCCAAGAAGAGAAAGCTAAAGGAATCAAGGGAAAGGAAAATGATCCTTTTCGATGAAATAAGGTAATCAACTCTTACACCAGTTCCTTTATCAGCAAGGTGCTCTCTTATCAGCAAGATGATTTGCATACCTTGATACTTTTCCTTTATACTAATGGTCTTATAATTTCATTAAGATTAAAGACTCATTATAATTTCGTATATAGATTAAGATTAAAGACTCATTATAATATCAGCAAGGCACCGACTGGTTGCTGGAAATGAGAAATTACTACTTGAGTTTGGTCTTAGAAGGGCACAGGTCTTAACTTTGTTGATGCAACAAGGTAATTTTTTTTTTTATCTTGAAGGAGAGTTGTTAACTAGGATGGGAAAAGACATGCAAATATGTATTTCAAATCACTAATTTATACATTATAAATGAAAAAGGCTCTGTGTCCATTAGATCTTCTGTTTCAAATACTAGACAATACTGCTTTTTAAAATCATGGCGGGTAAACTATGTGATATGATTAACTGATATATATTGATCTCTTAGTTTCTGCCCTCTCTTTTGCCTTTTGAAAAACAATGGATACCTGTAAAAACTAAAGTTCTACTTTTATCTCAACTCAATTAAATGTCTTGCGGACTATGGATGAGATTGTGGAGAAGTCTCTGCAAAGTGCTCATGGCTCAACTAAATGTGAGGATTTTGTCACCGGGTTCGAGCATAGTTGGCTAAAATTAAGGTATTTTGAGTGTAGCCCTCCTGGAATGTTAATTTTTTGCTGAAAAATAGCTATAGTCTACATTTCAGTTCATCATTACCGCGTATTTGACCTCAATACAAAGTAGTTATGTGAAAACTATATGACAGTAAACTACACGAATGGAACATTTGGAGGTATGAAAAATTGCATGGCTATGACCTATAGGTTTCCTAGAAACTTAATGCTGGAGTCATTTGCTTCTCAAGTTTAGGAACACTATTGAAATACTTGCTTAATTCAGAAGATATTCTCTTCAAGTTGCACGAAATATTATATTTATAACCACTGTTTATCATCACAAATTGTTGCATGAAATGTTTCGCATTTCACTCATTATAACCGAGTTTTTCACCTCAAGACAAAGTAGTTATGTGAAATCATAACCACTTTGTTTATCGTTGTTAAGATTTTGCATGAAAAGTTGTTCGGTTCAAGATATGTTGAATACTTGAATATGACCACATACTCTACGGTTTACGGCTCGCCACAACCGACTCTCTTGATCATTTGTTGTTGTGACATTGTTACGATGCTGTTGGACCTTGTTTCATTTGCTTAGTAGCTAGTGGTTCGCGTTGTAAGAATTGGATTATTTGGAATAACATTTGTATAATTTTAATGATAGGTTTGTGTTATTTTGGTAAGTGGCAGCCAAGTAGTCGAGATAAACTATGCGAAAGCCGACACTCAGCCCTAGATTTGATTCTTTTGAGAAAGGTATTCTTTTTCTGATGCTATTATTTATTTTGGTACGGTGTTAAGTAATTGAAGTTTCCCCTTCCGTTATTTCCATTTCCTAGTAAATAAAATTTTCTCATCAATCATCTTTGTAATTGATGGATTTCGTGTCTAGAAGCCTGCACTCCAGGAAAATCACTTTGAGCGGTGAACATTTGGAGAGGTGACACAAGAGCTGGTTTGTTGAACGAAGGAGTCCTGTAGCCGTAGTATACTATGGGGTCTTTATGTTTTAGAACCTTGAGATTAGAATCAAACTTGAGTTACTTTTTAATTTTGTATTTTAGTGCCATTGTAATTAGTTTTGAAGTATTGTGTATTTGTATGTGTTTTATTCTATTTGATGTATGAATGAAAATAATGTAAGATTGTTATTCTATTTGATAGCTATTATATTTAAATAATTTGTTTAGACCATTTTTTTTGTAAAAGAAAAAAAAAAAAATAATTTTTTTAATACCTATTTGCGGCGTTTTTTTTTAAAAAAACGCCTCAAATAGCCTATTTATTTGCGGCGTTTTTTCAAAAAAACGCCGCAAATAACCATTTATTTGCGGCATTTTTTTAACGCCGCAAATAACAAAACTTTGTTATTTGCGGCCCTGCCATTTGCTGCTACATGAAAAACGCCGCAAAAGCCCTTTTTTGTAGCCGCAAATAAATATTTTTCTACTAGTGCGCAACATTAGACGATGCTGTACAAGTGGATTCGAAATCTTTGGAATTTAGTGGGCCTGATTCTGCGGAGCCTGAGAAGGCGGATAATGCTTTGGTAGAAGTTCAGAACATAGACGTTGCACCTCCTGCAACTCAGTTCCTATTCTCAACATCTGAGATATGTGGCGCAGAGCGCGCAGCCGAACAACATTATGAAGAGGGTGCCGGAAACGGCGGAGGCGCAACGAATGATGAGCGGTTGTTAAAGGGTAACGAGCAGCCGAAATATGTATTTGCGTTGCAGGCAAAGGAATTTATGGACGTAGAATGGACAAGTACTGTATATTCTACTGCGGACGTAAACGCGCTGTTCGAGGAGCACCCAATATCTGTGCATGCTGAAAGTGAGGGGGGTGGAATAATGATGAGCCAAATTTGGAAACAAGTCCTCAGACAGTGGTAGAAAAGGTGGTGGATGGGGCTGCAATGAAGGATCACAGAGGTAATGCATTTGACCTTCAGAGTTTAGAAGTGCCATGGATGAAGTCATTTTGTTAGAATTACATTTTTTTCTGCTAAAGTTACACTTTTTGAAGTTACAATAACACTTTTATTTCTAAGAATTACACTTTTGTCTTCTGCAATTAGTCAATTTTTAGTTAAAATAACACTTTATGGTGTTAGAATTACATTTTTCTCTGCTACAATTACACTTTTTTAAGTTAAAATTATACTTTTGTAGCTTACAATTACACTTTTGTCTGCTTGAATTACACTATTTTTAGTTAAAAGTAGACTTTTTTGTGATAAAATAACACTTTATTTTGTTTGAATTATAATTTTGTCTACTAAACTTTATTTTTTTCTCTGCCACAATTTCACTTACTTTCTGATGATGAAATAACACTATTTTTATTACAGATGCGGTAGTGGAGGATGATGCCGTGAAGTCTTCGGGCGGGACTATCGAGCCCAGAGAGGTAACAGCTGACGTAGTACCAGAGGCAGAGAACGCCGACATTCCTATCCCGGTACCGTACGTCCCTCACAGTGATCTGAGCTACCATCCTTTTTTACTTCACTCGAGTGAGCCCTTACCATGCATGGATCACGTCATTGAGAACCTTGGGTGTTCTATTGATTGTGGGGCACCTAATCCTGAATTGTGCTTTGCGACGAGAAACCTAGCATTCAGTCAGGAGCTCCTGGTGCCAATGTTTAGTGAGAGGAAATACTTGATTGACTATGCGTTCAATCAGTCAGACGCGTTTTCCGAGTTGTAAGTGTATTAAATTTTTACAAGAGGCCCTAAACTTTCTTAATTATATATATATATTGTTGACTAAGTAAATTTTGGGTTGTAGTGAACGATTGGTCCAATTCAGCGAGTTTTATTTCATTACCCGGGAAGATATTGCAACTTTGAACCCTCGGGAGCAAATCATGACAAGTGTTATTGATGGTTGGTGCTTGCTACTCAACCACATCATGAAACCTTCGGACATATCCCGTTGTTTCTTTGGCCTAAGTCACACTGTAAGTTCAAATGTTACCTTTGTGTCTTAAAATTACACATTTGTCCATTAGAATTATACTTTTTAAAGTTAAAATTCTTCTTTCATATGTTAAAATTGCTCATTTGTAACTTAAAATGATACTTTTGGCCGTTAGAATCACACTTTTTATTGTTGACATTATACTTTTAACATTACTCTTCTGTGTTAACAGTACACTTTTTTTTGTTAAAGTTTCACTTTATTTTTATAAAATAGCTATTTTAATTATCTGATCACGCATTTAACACTTTTCAAATAAAAGGACCCCGCAAGGTCTATTTGGAATGCTCAAAAGCTTGGCAAAGTATTGAACAAAGACGAAGACATTTTTGGTGGGTGGGATGCCTGGGCTGAACTCTGCCGTGTACCATTCCAGCTTGACACGGACATGGTAGGTAACAAAACATGTAATCTTTTATCATGGTTTTTAAGGTTTCCTTTTGCTGATATTAGCCACATACGATGCAAATCTTTCTGCCCGTGTTATCTGGTGACGGTGATCACTACAGCTGCGTGTGCATCAACTTTCTCACCGAGCAGATTGACTACCTCGACAACCGCAAATACGATGACCCATTAGAAACGCTCCCTTACGGAGGGATAGCGCGTATTTCGGTAAGTGTACGATATCCAAAAGTCAACCAATTTATATGGGTCGTACCACGTTAACTCGTGACGCTTATTCATGTTCGTGCAAATATAATGGGGAAGTATTTGGTGTCTAAAGGGTCATTTTTAAGGGGGCAAAGGTCGGCGGGTTTAAGATCGTCAACATAGAGTTAAGTTTGCAAGCTCAAGGGTATTCGAGAAATGACTGTGGTGTTTTCATGATGCTACATATGATGTTCTACCTCGGAAGCCCTTTTCAATGTGACCTCGGGAAAGAGGATGCTATGAGTTTGTACCGTCTTTGAGATTGCTTTTGCAACACTCGTCCTGTGACATTAACGATGATCGAGAGGACATCTTGATGCGGGTTGGTTATTTCAAAGCAACTGCTGGACATCCGTTGACAAGAAAGTTGAATGCTGTTAAGAGGAAAACAGATGGTGACATAGGGCCGGAATTCACAAAACGTGCGCGCGTAACTGAATCTGAAGAGCCCGTTATGGAGGTGACACCTGTTGCCATGCACATTCCATCTGGTAAAGCGTTATCATCTATTAAGATCCATCCTCGTGGAAAGGGGGACGGGTTGGGCTGCTCTCTCGACTGTGGTAGAGGTGGTCTCAACACAAACGTGGTGTCCAAGATGCTCCGGAGCAACCAAGCGTTAATCAAGGATATTAAACAGAGGAGGAAGCATGTTGCCGACTATTTCTTGTTAGATGACCACAATTATGATGAACGGTCTGTTAATTTGTCTTAATTAACGACTTCTTTAATCAAGGATACTCAGATTATTTTTCACATTTATTCTACTTTAATTAACGACTTCTCTAATATTACGGAGTGCAAGTGAACAATAGTGATGCACCACCCGTCACGCAACGCTTCGGAGAGCCGACATTATGTCCCTCGCTTTGCTGAAAACCTTATGTCATTGAATGTCATCGAGTGCTGGTCGATTTTGATGAACCATTTGGAGAAGGAGGAATATGGCGACCAAATGAGGATGTCATTCTTTGGTATACGTCACATGGTAAATCCATTAACCATTGCATCATATTTATGCCCAGTTCTATTACACCTTTGTTACTTAGAATGACACTTTTCTAACTTGCAGTTATATTATGTGAATGTTTCACTTTAGTTCTTTTAATCAACAAAAGTGTCATTCTAACCGTGTTAAGTGTAATTCTAAGGGACAATAGTGTCAATTTAGGTGACAAAGTAACCACATTAATCATGTTTACTATTGCCTTTTAAAGGATATACTGTTGGGATTACTTGAGACGTTTGAACAACCAAGCACACAATCAGACAACAACTATGACAACCTGTACCAGCTCTGGGACACCTTCATCGTCGACAGTGAGCGAACCTTTAACTTGACAACAGACTTGCTATTTGTCCCGTTCTGCATTGACGACCATTTCGCATGCGTATGTATCAATCACAAATCAAATACAGTCGACTTGCTGGACGGGCAAAGACATTCTGATTTGAAAAAGTCGCAGTTTGGAAGAGCAGCGCGTTTAATTGTAAGATATTGTCCATCCCTTTCTTCCGAATGCTATCTTTTTTGTTCAATCAGTTTGTCGAGGTAATTATGTACATTTGCAGGCTAGCGCAGTGAGTGATTATTTAGAATCACGGGATAAGGAAAAGAAGAACACTAGGGCACGGAAAATTCCTAATTATGCGTTGCGGCAGATACCTTTCAAATGGATGTCACCTACTCTCAACCAACCAGAGTCGGGTCTGTTCACCATGATGGCTATGCTCTTATACGAGGGTCTTCCTTTTCAGCATGAAGACCTTGAGAAGAAGAAATCAAGGCGCTATTTGGTGATCCAAATTGATAGCTACCCTCGTTCTAGCGTGACATGAACGTTTTGCGTGAAGGTGTGCTCGAGAAGGTCAAAGCCTTTGTTAGCACGAAGGACAAACTGTGGAAGGTATTACAAATGAAGCGTAGACGCCCCGTGCCAATGTGAAAAAATAACATCCTTAATTTAGTAGTTAAGTTTTTGTGGGAATATTGCCTTGGCTATGTAAACACTTATTTCATACTTTGTATTATCTATAGATGTTAGCAACCAGCATCTAGACAGTTAGTTTTTATGGAAACAATTTTTTCAACATTCTATAAGACAAGGTGTTTTATGTTAATACATATGACATGCCGACAAAGAATGTATTTAGTTCAACAATTGTGAGTAATATGTTAGTTAAATCGATCGAAGAAGAAAGTGTGGTGTAATACACAAAAGTGTAATTCTAATCGCTGTCGAAGTGTAATTCTAACCGGCCATATCAAGTGATGAGATAGACCTTACATTACACAAAATATAAATGTTATTTTAAAAGGCAAAAGTGTCATTTTAGGTGTTTTATTTATGAAAATATAGTTATGCTGTTAAACGATGGTGCAATAATATTTATCAGTAATTGCTTAAATTACAAGGTTGTCAGTTAAAATTATACTTTTAAAGTAAAAAGTATACTCTTGTTTGTTACAATTACACTTTTGTCCTTTGAAATTATACTTTTTAAAGTTAAAATTATACTTTTGTAGCTTACAATTACACTTTAGTCCGTTAGAATTATACTTTTTGCCCTTAGAATTACACTTGTCAAAGTTAAAATTATACTTTTGAATGAACACTTAACTATATTATAAGGCTTTACTATAGATGAAGTGTAACTGAAATTGCATACTCTGTAATTATAAGGAGTTTAAGTGTAATTCTGATCATAACAATCCTACCCTAAGCAGATATGAGGCAATTGCAATTTTATTCCCTAGATATGTGTAATTGTAAGAACATAATTTGTCATAATAGTCAAGAGTGAAAAATTCAACGTTCTGGTTTAGCACATTATAACTGTTTCGTCCAATAAAAAATACTTCAACAAAATACATTGTAATACCAAAGGCGACCAGTTGCCTTCCTGACAGTTTGATGTCTAAACACAATACGAAACATCATGTTGTACCTCGTATTTTGTGTAGACATACCCAAAAAAATGTACTACTTATTAGGTTTTATATTGATTCTTCTTCTTCTTCTTCTTCTTCTTCTTCTTCTTCTTCTTCTTCTTCTTCTTCTTCTTCTTCTTCTTCTTCTTCTTCTTCCGACGAGGGTGCTGACGATTGCGACAATGGTGGGTGCTCTGCGAATGGGTTGGGGCAGTTCCTTTTGTCATGGTTAGCTAATCACTTGCAATTTTTACACATACGTTTTGGCTTCCTTGCCAAAGCAACTGCTTTTTCCTTCATCGACAACATTCTCTTTCCG
This sequence comes from Silene latifolia, assembly GCF_048544455.1. Classification (NCBI taxonomy): domain Eukaryota; kingdom Viridiplantae; phylum Streptophyta; class Magnoliopsida; order Caryophyllales; family Caryophyllaceae; genus Silene; species Silene latifolia. Next base: position 34,697,427 of record NC_133529.1, on the reverse strand, counting down.
CTCCCCTTGTTCTTGGATTTCTTGGGCGGTAAAATGGTTATCTCCTGACTAGGAGAACATCCAAGAATTTTCTCCAACTGTTGTTGTTTATTCAATGGTGATCCTAATGGTGAAAGTTTCTCCTTAAACTGTCTAATTAGACTAGAAAAGTTGTCGACATCATTCTTCATTTTGCCCATGAGCATACCAACTGTTTGATGAATCTCCGACCACATTACTGACATCGCAATCTGTTTTCCATCTATTATATCAACGTCCTCAGTTGCTTCACCATTACAATCGAACATTTTAGACAACCTTGCATCTTTACACCATCTTTTAACAACACATTGTTCTAGAATAATCTTCACTCCGTTTGACGAGTAAATCCATATGACATGCCGACAAAGAATGTCTTTCCTCTCAAGCATTCTGCAAAAAACAAGTGGCTTTCAATGTATCTAGTTCAACAATATAGAGTAATATGTTAGTTAAATCAGTCAGAAGAAAGTGTGACTGTAATACACAAAAGTGTAATTTTAATCAATAAAAGTGTGATTTTAACGGAAAAAAGTATCACTTTAACAACACAGTATAATTTTAACCTATTTTGTAATTTTAACAACCCAAAGTGTAATTTTAATGAACAAAAGTGTAATTTTAATGGCTTAAAGTATAACTTTAGCAACCCAAAGTATTATTTTAACATCCCAAAGTATAATTCTAACAACCCTAAGTGTAATTTTAATCAACATAAGTATAATTTTAACGGATAAAAGTATAATTTTAACAAACAAATGCTACAGAATGATACCTGGGCAGTATGTGACCTCATAATTTCTGTCCCTGTTTGCATCTCTTACAGTGGTCACCTCTAAAGAGCCACACTCAGTGAATCCTCTGCTTTTTACAAGTACCGATTGAGCACTTGGCCTCTTCTTGAAATTCCTCGAATACTTTATGGCCGTACACTTGCGCCCCGTGCACTTCGATAGCTAGATGCGTTGATATTACAGGGAAAGTGTGCCTGTTACAATTGTCAATCTGTTTCTGTGTGTGTCTTTGCTGGTCCATAGCACTGTCAAAACGCATCGAAAACTCAACTAATGTTCCGGACTTACTCTCAAATCTCTTAAAAAAACTATTTTCGCTCTCTGATCTTTGGGTTGTCCTCATAACACCCCCCATATCTAGGTCCCTACAATGAGCCATAACCCACTGCTTCCTTTTAGCGTACATTTCTTGGAACCAGTCAATGTTATTAACATTGTGTTCCCTGCCAATTTCTTCCCATTTTGCATCGAACTCTGCCGCTTCAATGTCTTCATCCCATATTATGTCATTCAATTTCTTTAGAAACATTGAATAATCATCTCTCGTCATTCCATACTTGCTTGGCACCTTGTTCATGATATGCCAGATACAATATCGGTGGCGCGCTGTCTTGAACACCAATGGCACTGCTTTAAGAATTCCAGGATCCTGATCGGTGATAATGTACTTAGGCTCTTTGCCACCCATCGCAGCCAGAAAACGGGTGAAAACCCATTTAAACGAGTCTGCATCTTCATGAGTAACAAGCGCTCCACAGAAAGTCACTGATCGTTTATGATTATTAACCCCGGTGAAAGGTGTGAAGGACATGTCATACTTATTGGTGGAATACGTCGGATCGAAGGACACGGCATCCCCAAAAACTGAGTAGTTCCTTCTAGCGATTCCGTCGGCCCATATAGCTTTACTAAGGCTACCGTCAGAATCAACATCGTAGTCAAAGAAGAACCCTGGTCTAATAACAGCCAATTCTTTAAAGTGGTCCACGAACATCTGACCGTCCCGTTCATGAATGTAGCATTTCACATCACTGTGAATGTTCTTAAAATCATCCAAACTAGCTCCGATGTTTTCAAACCCATTAACATGTTCCTTCAAAATTTTGTAAGTCTTCGTAGCTCCTATCTTCAGCTGTTGATTATAGACAATCTTTTAGATGTACGTATTTTAATCAACACAAACACAATTCAAACATATACAAATGTATAAGTTCAAAAAAAGAAAAGTGTTGTTTTAACAAGAAAAAATGTAATTGTAGACGCAAAAAGTGTAATTTTAGATGACAAAAGTGTAATTCTAACAATTTAAAGTGAAATTATAACATAAACAGGTGTAATTTTAATCAAGAAAAGTGTAATTTCAATCAACTCACCCTTGAATTATAAAGGATTATCATTTTGTGATAGTCTGTTATGTTGCATGCCAACTTTTGAAACTCTCTATCTCCTCGGGTCGATACGAGTTCATGGTTGTGGCCACTGTGGAATCTGTCAATTCGTAATTCCCCATTCATCACGAATAGCCTAATCCTCGCTTTGCAACCAACACGCCTGACTTTGTGTCTCCTACCTGAGTCCTGGCCGCCACTACACTCCAATTGTCCCTTATGTTTGAACCCCTCCCGGTTGCAAACCAACAGTTTAGATTTGATCTCCCCTCCACGCCATCTCTTAGTCGTGTACTTACGCACATCAAAACCACAAGCAATAGCATAAATTCTATAAAATGTCACTGCTTCCTCTATTTCCAGAAATTCCTGACCAACATAGGGGGTGAACTTAGCTTCAACGTCTTTGCAAAATTCTTCTTCGTTCGGCTTTCGTTTTCCATTGTACTCAATATTATCTGACAATGGCTTAATTATTATCAATTGTTTTCATAACAACTTAAAGTAACCCATATATTTGTTAAAATTATATATTTCTTAAAATTACACTTTTCGTAGTTATCATTACACTTTTGTCTGTTAGAATTATACTTTCTACTATTACAATTACAGTTTATAAACTTACAGCTTTTCTGTTACAATCAACCCTTTCATTGTTAAAATTACACTTTTGTCTGTTACAATTATACTTGTTACTATTAGAATTACAGTTTGAAAACTTACAGAAATTGTCTTTTGCAATAACACTTTTACTAGTCAAAATTACACGTTTCTCAGCTAAATTTATACGTTTTACTATTAGATTTACTGTTTACAAATTTAGAACTTTTGCCTGTTATTATAACAATTTTACCTGTTAAAATTACAGTTTAATCTGTTAGAATTATACTTTTTATTATTACAATTACAGTTTCAAAACTTACAGCTTTTCTGTTACAATAAACCATTTGGTTGTTATAATTACACTTTTGTCCGTTACAATTATACTTGTTATTATTAGAATTACAGTTTGAAAACTTACATATTTTGTCTCTTACAATAGCACTTTTACCTGTTAAAATTATACTTTTATCAGTTATAATTACACTTTTATCAGTTATACTTACAATTTTGACAATTTCAATTTAAGATACAGATATTACACTTTTGAAATTCAATTCTACCATAATAATTACAATAATACTTTGGTGGCTTAAAATCACACCTTTTGCAGTTAAAATTACAATTTCATCCCATTATAATTACACTTTTTTATGTTATAGTTAAACTTTATTCGTCTTCTTACAGTCATGTTGCAGATACTATATTCACTGTTATAAATTTCAAACCTGAAATGTGATGTTGAACTCTACCATATAAATAACTCCAACATCGAGAAGTTTAACTTATTATTCACAGAGTTGATATTGAACTCTATAATGATGGAGTTCATGTTAAAAGAGTGGATTTACAGATTTTACATAATAAAAAACAAGCTTCAAAAATAACCTAAAATACACTTCCTCGTCATATTTAAACAACTGTTCATATCTAACCTAATGTTTTCATAAAAAAATGATATCTAAACTAACTTTGAATGAAGAAAATAAGAAAACAATCCAATAATTACCATGGCCAAATGGAATCATTTGCAAATCCGTCATTTTTTACGTTGGACGTTGGTCTTGTTGTTTGTTTCTGAGATTGGAGGATAATAATGGAAGATGATCAAGGAAGCTGATAAAGCAAGCTCATAAAGGAAGATGATAAATGAAGAAAGTAGGATTTGCCCTAAATAATCGCCAGTCTGATGAGTTTTTATTTCAAATTGTGTTTTTGGTGGAGTATGTTTAGAAATGTGTTGAGGAAGGTTGTTGAGTGATTATGCATGTGTTTGTGTGTGCACAGTGGGTAATAGGCAATTGTACTGACACACACATCCTCTCTCCTCCTCAACCTATTTCCTTTTTTTTTTCATGCCTATAGTTGGATTAAAGTAGGCAAATCTCCACTCTCCATTCTCCTAATCCAAGGGCCCTAATAAAGACTTAGGGACTCAAAAGATATTAAGGACTTAGGAGAACTTGTCACTATATATATATATATATATATATATATATATATATATATATATATATATATATATATATATATATATATATATATATATATATATATATATATATATATATATATATAGTCCACCTTCTTTAGGTGAGTCCATAAGTCCTAATTAATCCATTAGATTTAAATAAAATCAAGGGTTCAGATTAAATCTCAAAATAAAGAGCCCATATAAAAACACAACAAAACCCTAATTTCCCATTTCAATCCTCACAAACTCAATTCTCACTTCTCCCTCTTCCTCCCCACCTTCTCTCTTCAACTCCACAGCAGCCACCGCCTTCGCCCACCACCCCGACACCACCACTAATCTTTTTTTTTCCCAGATCTGACTATGGCAGTCACTCTCTTCTCCCGTGTCTCCCTCGGCAACCACCCGACGCCACTACTCCTCACCTGCCGCCTCTCTTCCTTTTTTTTTCCAGATCCTATTAAAGCATGTCGCATTGTGTGCTGCCTATGTCGTCCATCCTCGTCTCCTCCTCAACCACCGCTGAAATCTTTTATTCTCAAATTTTTTTCCAGATTTTTTTCTTTTTTTTTTTCTATTACGGCCGTGGTTATGGCTATGTGGTGGGTCATGTGGGGTGTTGGTGGCGGTTGTGGCAGCCGTCTCTCCCCTTTCCGTTTTTTTTCCAGTTTACGGTGGGTTGTGGAGGTGTTGGTGGCGTTTGTTGCTGCCGCCTCCTCTCCCTTCTCTCTCTCTTTTTTTTTTCTTTTTCAGATCTAAAGTGGTTGTTGGTGGTGGGTCATTTGCCGTGATGGTGGTGGTGATGTCATCGCTGTGGCTTCTCTTTTCTTTTTCTTTTTTTTTTTGTCAGATTAACGGCCAATCTTTTTTTTTTTATTTTTCCCAGATTGGTTGTCAGTCGTGTGGTATTGGTTCTACCGCATATTCCCTCTATTTTTTTTAGATTGGTGGACAATTGGGTGACAAAGGCGGTGGTGGTTGGTATTAGTTATCGGCCGGGTGGTTGAGAGTAAAGTTTCATCGATATGGGCTGAAGTTACATTGATAAGGACTAAAATTACACTTCTAACGGACAAAATTTAGTATAAAGTTTCACCGTGTTAAAGTTTCATTCCTAAGAGAATGACGTTTCAAAAACGAGGACTAAAGTTACATAAACCATTAAAATTATAAATGGCCTAAAAAAAATATAGTTCCATTTTTTAGCATTGAAGTTTTACTCGTATTACATTAAAGTTACATTTATAAATTAGTGAAATTAAATCAATATAAATCATTTTTACATTACTAGTGTTAAAGTTGCAATTTTTAGCATTAAAGTTTTATTTGTTAAATTAAATAAATTAGTGAAATTAAATAAATAATAGTCACAATTACATTATTACATTATTAAATAAATTTAAATTTTTATATTAAAAAAAGCCCCAAAAAAATTGAAGTTTCACTTTAAAGCATTAAAGTTTCACTCGTATACTATTAAGATTTCAGACAAAATTTAATTAAATTTTAAAAAATATTTGTCTTAATTACATTATTTCATAAAATCAATTTTTTATATTAAAAATTGCCTAAAAAATTAAAGTTACATTTTTTTATATTAAAGTTTCAGTTGTAAAACATTAAAGTTATATTTAAAAGTACAAAAATTTAAATTTTTATATATAAAATGACTTTCAAAAATTAAAGTTACGTTTGTAAAGAATTGAAATTACATTTACAGATTAAAGTTTCACTTTTAAAACATTAGAGTTTCAATTTAGAAATTGTTTAGAAGGTTCAAATCTCAACCATTAATCTTAGAAGATCAATGGCTTAGATTAGAACTTAGGGACTCACCATTTTAGGTGGACTCATTTGAACTTCACTCTCTCTCTCTCTCTCTCTCTCTCTCTATCTATATATATATATATATATATATATATATATATATATATATATATATATATATATATATATATATATATATATATATAAATTGAATCATGTGAGACACCCTTCTTAGGGTGAGGCGGCTGAACCATTTACTCACCATTGGATCTAATTATTACAAATGCACCAGATGTTGACACGTGTCCCCTATATACTCCCCAACTAACTCACTTTCCCTCATTTACATTCTCACTTCTCCTCATTTATTTCTCTCTCTTCCTTCAGCTACTTTTCCGCCATTATCGCCATTATCACCGAGCTTCTACGAGCTCATCTATTCCGCCATTTCCCTTCATCCTCAATCATTTACTCCGTCACATTTACTCCGTCCACTCTCTCTCTTCAGCTGAGCTCCGTCTTCGCCATTCACTCCGTCTTCGCCATTCGCTGAACTCCGTCACATTTGTTGCGCCATTGAAGTCGATTTCTCCTCTTCTTCGTATGTTCCTTTCCTTTTCTTTACTAAATTTATTTAATTAGTTTAATTACTCAGTTTTCTCTTATTTTTCTATTTTCCTTCACTCGACTTCGTTTGATTTCTATGCATTTCGTTTCTACTCGATTATGCTCGCAATTTGATTGAAACTTTCTCTTATTTTTCTATGTTCCGTTTCTTTACTAAATTATTGTTGTTATTATGCAGGTTTTGATCACTTTGTGAGCATAATCGAACACAGTAGAAACGCATAAAATCAATTGGAGTCGATTTCTCCGCTTTTTCGTATGTTCCTTTCTATTTCTTTACTAGATTTTGATTTTTTTGCTTATTTAGTTAAATTTTAGGTGTTAAACTTCATTAATTAGTTTAATTAAGGAGTTTTTCTCTTGTTTTACAATTTTCCTTCACTCGACTTCCATTGATTTTTATGCGTTCCTTATCTGCTTAATTATTCTTTGAATTGAAGTTTCATTGTTATTGTTCATTATTAGTTATGTCCGATTTCATGTATCCTATGTTTTTGATGAAATTCTCCTTAGGAAATGCTCCTCATAATACCTTGGTTTATAAGGATCAAGCTCTTAATCTGACTTCTGCTGTTGTTGCTTCATTGGTAATTTTAGTAGTTTTGCCTCTATTTTGCTAGTTTTTGCCTGCTTGAGTACGGTATTTTGTGCTTAGCTTGTCATTCTTTGGCTGCGTGTTGCATTTTCAGAGGTTTGCATAAATTACAGTAGCTACTTTGTCTTCTTAAATGTGTTGTTGCTTGAGTGTTCATTACTTATTAATTTGTTTCTCTGCTTCTTTGTAAGGTCCTTCCCCTTTCTTACCTTAATAAATTACTTTAATCACTGAGTTTTTCCCTTACCTTCAGTTAATTTATGTACCTTCAGTTAATTTAAACCTTTTTATCTAATTCACCAAATAAAGAAAATAGCAAAATAGATGACTTTAACCACTTATAATGACCAAGTTTCACAAAACAAGTCCTTAGATTCACCGAATAAGGTCTGAGATTCACAAAACAAGGTCTGTGAATTCACCAAATAAAGAAAAGAGCAAAATAGATGATTTTAACCACTTATAATGACCAAGTTTCACAAAACAAGCCCTTAGATTCACTGAACAAGGTCTGAGATTCACAAAACAAGGTCTGAGAATCTAAACCTTTTTATTTTCCCTGCTTTTGTGATTCCTAGATCTAATTTTGTGACACTCGGAAGTTAATTTGTGAAACAAGCATCTGACCTTGTCAATGCTAGTTGTGATCCTTGTACTCAATGCTAGTTCTCTTTCTCTTAATAATTTCTCTTCCTGGTTTTGTGAATCCTGGAACTTCTTTTGTGAAACTAGGAGACGATATTGCGAAACTAGACTCTTTATACTTTTAAATTTGGCCTGAATGCTTGGCCTTGTTTTCTTACGAGTATTTTATTCTGCTTCTGTGATTTCTTCGAGCATCTATTCTCGGCTTTGACGTAATCTTTGTAAAACTTAGTCATGTACGCAACATGAAACTGGAATGTGCTTTTATGCAACATGAATTTCTATGTCTGCAATTGTTTAGTTCAAATGTTTTCCCTACCTTGGTGAATAATAATGTTCACTCGACGAGGCTACCTCTAGTATAAAGCGAGCTAGCATGAAGCAATAATAGCTTGATTCAGTGTTCAGATTGTACTCTTTTTACTGTTAATTAAGCTTGTGCTGGTGTATATTGCAAAAATAACAACTTACAGTTAATTAGTCAAAGTACTTGCTGCTTGTTTTTTTAGTGAGAGAATGCATTAAAAGAGTAAACGGTCAAGTTTGAAGCAATCTATGAGCTTGTTCTGAGTTTCTATTTCTGCTTTTTTTTTTTGTTTTACTAATAGTTGTATTTCACTTGTTTCATAGACAAGTATGACAACTTGATGCAATGGTTGTGTTGTTAATCTTCTTGACCAAGATCAAGTGTCATTTCGCGAACTTTATGTCACTGAAAAACAAACAGCTATTGATTTCTCTTTTTCGCCGTTAAAGGAAGTTATAGTGCCTGACCGTCACTATCAAGCATATCATTCTGTTTTTAATAATCAAGATCTTATGCAAAAAATCTTCTCTAAAATTGATCATTACGAAGATAAAGCACATATGGCGCTCGTAGGTCCAAATTGGGCTCAACTATTTCTGATACACAAAAGTGCACCTGGGGTCAGCATGGCATATTGGCTTTCTGTAGACATAAATGATGTGAATGGTGTTCGGACTATTCGTAGGGGTCCTAGAATAGTCTTTCAAACATGCAAATGTTTCATGACGGAGGATATGACTGCCAAATTCTTACTGCATTATCACCAAGCAAAAATTCCATCTCAGAGTACTTATCTTAATGCTCTTGATGATGTTACACGTAGTCAAGTTAATGAGTTATTGCATGCTTTAGCTACGCCGAGTGAAGAACGAGATATAGCTATTGGCATTGCTGCTGACTTACTAGTCACTCGTAGAAATATATCTTTTCTTGACTTACCTTTGATGATGTATGTATAGCCTAGAGTTGTCCCTTGTTTGTAATGTACTATCTGTGTAACTAGGGCTTCACACTTTAAGGTTTTAACTTTGCCCTTTTGTTATTTTGTATAATTTTGTAGTAGTGTCAACCTTCTATATAATTATGTACGTCTTAGTTTAACATTTTGGATAACATAAATTATCATGTAATCTTGTACTTTGTTTTAAATATTTGCATGGATCACTTTTCTATGTACAATGCAATGTTCTTTACTTTTGATTTTTCATTTAATTTTGTATTTGTTTTCTTACATATTGTTCCATATAATGAACAAGGGAAAGGGTTCACTCGGTTTTTCTGGTGTTCGAATTCAATGAACAAGGGATACCCGACCCCTCTAGTTAGATCCCGTTCCCCCGAAAAGGGTTCACCCGGCGCCTCTAGGGTGTCTTTCGGTCTTCCGCCGTTCGAATTAGTTGAGCAAGGGAAAGGGTTTAGGGTTGGATTAGGCGGATCCGTGGTAGCGGTCCACCTAATCCAATCCTAAACCCTTTCCCGTCCCGTTTTAGGATACCCGACCCCTCTAGTTAGACCCTGTCCCCCCAAAAAGGGTTCACCCGGCCCCTCTAGGGTGTCTTTTGGTCTTCCGCCGTTCGAATTAGTTGAGCAAGGGAAAGGGTTTAGGGTTGGATTAGGCGGATCTGCGGTAGCGGTCCGCCTAACCCAACCCTAACCCCTTTCCTGTCCCGTTTTAGGACACCCGGCCCCTACTTTAAATCCCGTCCCCAAAAAAAGGGTTCACCCGTCCCCCCTGTAGGGTGTCTTTTGGTCTTCCTACCCCTCGAATGAGTAGCAAGGGAAAGGGTTTAGGGTTGGATTAGGCGGATCCGCGGTAGCGGTCCGCCTAGTCCAACCCTAAACCCTTTCCCGTCCCGTTTTAGGACACCCGGCCCCCTACTTTAAATCCCGTCCCCAAAAAAGGGTTCACCCGTCCCCTCTGTAGGATGTCTTTTGGTCTTCCTGCCCCTCGAATGAGTGTAGCAAGGGAAAGGGTTTAGGGTTGGATTAGGCGGATCGCTACCGCGGATCCGCCTAATCCAACCCTATCCGCCTAATCCAACCCTAAACCCTTTGCTGTCCCGTTTTTGGACACCCGGCCCCTACTTTAAATCCCGTCCCCAAAAAGAGGGTTCACCCGTCCCCCCCTATAGGGTGTCTTTTGGTCTTCCTGCCCCTCGAATGAGTAGCAAGGGAAAGGGTTTAGGGTTGGATTAGGCGGATTCGCGGTAGCGGTCCGCCTAATCCCAAATCACGGGATAGCATAAGAATGTTCTGTAATTTTTGCCACTGAGTTTTGAAACTTTGTTCTAAAAAAATAGTAAGATACCGCGGATCCGCCTAATCCAACCCTAAACCCTTTCCCGCCCCGTTTTAGGATACCCGACCCCCTACTTTAAATCCTGGAACTTATTTTGTGAATTCTGGAACTTATTTTGTGAATCCTGGAACTTATTTTGTGAACTTATTTGTGAATCGTGGAACTTATTTTGTTAATCCTGGAACTTATTTTGTGAATCCTGGAACTTATATTGTGACTACTGGAACTTATTTTGTGAATGGTGGTACTTAATTTGTGAACCTTGGTACTTATTTTGTGAACCTTGGAACTTATTTTGTGAATCTTAACCATAACATTCTGAAACTTGTAATTGAATTGTTGTATACTTTCCTTAGTTTGCATTTCCTTATTAATAAAGTTTGCTGTATTAATTTAAATAATAAACAAACTAAATATAGTGAAGTTTTCTTTATTTTGTGAACTTATTTCCCTTGCTTTGTGAATAGTAAGCTTTACTGAGCAGTAGGAAGCAAGCCAAGCCTAGATGAAGCGACGTGTTGAACCAGCTACTGATTCTACTGACTGAAGCTACTGAACCACTCTCTGAGCCAGCTACGAAAAAGAAAAGAATTTACAAAGACAGAGAGCCTGTGTTGAGGACTAGGATGTCTCCTTCTGGTTTTTACAATTTTATCAACCATGAGACGAGTCCACCTTCTGAAAATCAGATAGAAGCCATCAAACAAATGGGCTTTGGCGGCCTCTTACACCTTAAAACCGATCTTGTTCCTGGAAACTTAGCTTATTGGCTAGTTTCAAATTATGACCCCTTAAAAGAATTGTTGTTTGATGGGAAACTTCCTGTTTTAGAGGAAGATATACATCTTTGCACGGGAATACCAGTGGGTCCACAAGTTGTTGTTGAAGCAAAAGTGGGAGATAAGTGCCTAGAATATCTGTCTCTTTTGGAAAAATTCAAAAGTCAATATGCAAAAGATGCAATTGAGGTGAAAGACATCCTGATCAAGCTGCAATCACAAAGAGATGGTGGTGATGATTTCAAGCGACACTTCATCATCTATATATTCTTTCCTCTTCTAGGCGGTGTCGTAGGCAATAGGGCAAGCCTAAGACTTCTTAAAAGTTTGTCAAACCCTGATTACATCTCCGAATTTAACTGGTGCACTTTCATCAAAAAGAAATTGGCTGACAGTGTTCAGTCTTGGCAGAAGGAGGAGCTCGAGACCAAGAAGCTGAATGAAAATTAGTTTGGTGGACCAATTATCGTCTTGGTTTTCATATACCTAGATCGCCGTGTATTTAAATCACGACTAGTGAGTCGACAGTTTCCAACACTGTCGACTTGGACAAAAAAAGCAATATCCATGCGCATAAAGGAGGAATTGAATGTCAAACATGGTGATGAAAAATCTTTCGGCCGGGGTTCTATTGAGCCTCCAATGGTGATCAACCACCATATTCCACATCATTCACAGTTGTGTCCTCCTCCTCCAAAGATTGAGCTTGGCCAGTCCTCCAAGTTAACAATTCAAGATAAAGCATCTGAAGCTGAAGCTGAAAAATTACCTCTACCTGGGAATGGGAATGAAGGCACTGGTAAGTTTGTCCATAAACTTGCGCTTTCCGCAAAGGCAATGGCTCAAGATTTTGCGGACTACAAATCACTTGCTAGTCAAGCTCCCTCCAAACAACAATGAAGAAACTAGTTGCAGCTGTAGACGGCATGGCAGAAGGTTTTAAGTTATCTCAACAAGAGGATGATGCTAAAAATGTGGAGGATGTGAAGAATGAGGAAAAGGCCTCGGACATTGTGGATGAGAATATCGTTGAGAAAGTGGTTGACGATATTCATGAGAATGTGGAGAAAGGTGGGGAGAATGTGGATAATTTTTATGGGTGGTCTCGGGCTGATTTATTGGCGGCATTGGATGTGATGGATGAAGCTTTGCAACCAATAGCGCTACATCATTCACCACCACCAAATGCAGAATACCCATCCTTTAGGTTCCTACCAGCTGATGACCATTTGTTGTCTCAACCTGAACCTGCAACATCTTCTCAACCTGAGCCTGACACATATGCTGCTGTCTCATCCCTCCTTGTGGATGTCATCCCTTCTTTCACTGAGCCCACTCCTTTGGTAGGGAACACATCCTCTCACGCTGCTCTGGATGATGTTTCTCCAGTCAAGGACGTCACTGAGCCTAAAATTATTGTTCTAGCAGCTACTCCTACACGTCCTAGTACTGTGGTACGTAACACAACTCTTGATCATCATAATGTTATTGTCCTACCAGATACTCCACTTGTTTCAACACTTGATAAACCATCTGTCAAACGACCTGTCAGTAATGTCTATATTCGTCGATTGCCACGTCATTTGGCAAAGTCGATTGCCAGTGTTCCTTGCAAAACCTCAACTACTGCTGCAATTCCATTTCCCTTATCTCCATTACCAATTGAAGACGATGTTCCAGTTCGTTGTAAGAGGAGGGTTGTAGTTCCAGCGGAAGTTTTCCGATCGCCCTATTTGCAAAGAAATCTTCATATTATTAGGGATTTGAATCAAGCTGAGAAACAAGTATTAGATTTCATACTTAGCAAAGTATATGAGAAACAGAGATTCTTTTCCAAAATCAATGTCAGACTTTGACAAGGAGCCAGTTCAAGAGTGTGGCGAAAGGCGATCGGATATCTTCTCATGTTGTAGATGTTTATTGTGATATCTTAACTAGTAATGAGATATTCAGATCCCGGACTTCCCCTTCTCGTTTATTTGTGCCATATAGAAATGAAAGTGTTAGTCTTATTACTCTCTACTTTATCCAATTCTCCAAGTCTATTTTACATGATGTTCACTTATAATCGTTACTCATAATGATCTTATTTTTTGTTCCCAGTGTCTCGACAATGTTGATGTTTCTGGAGTTCAACTAGTAAGTCTTTGATTTTGGTCTGCTTATATTTCAACTTAAGTTCATTTTTGTCTCTTTTATTCACTGTATTTTTGTCTTTTTAATTCAGTGACTTTTTGTCCTTTTTTCAGGTTTGCGCTCCAATAGTCTCTGCCTCATGCCCACCTTTCTTGATTTGTATCGACCTAAGAACTAAAAGTAGCAAAATGCAAATCATCCATCCTATGAAAGGCACATCTGTTGATTATTCTTGTTTTATACAACCTGTGGTACGTCTATTGTTTCCATTTTGCATAGGAAAATATGTGTTATTGTGATTCTACTAGGAATTGACTTTGTGAATGTAGGACTTTATTTTGTGAAGCCTCCACTTAAGGTTTGTGAATCTTAATTTACAAGAAAGCACTCTTATCACTTTAACCACTTATGTTGACCAAGTTTCACAAAACACGCCCTAAGATTCACTGAACAAGGTCTGAGATTCACCAAGTAAGGAAAAGGGCAAAATAAGTGACTTTAACCACTTATGTTGACCAAATTTCACAAAACAAGCCCTAAGATTCACTGAACAAGGTATGAGATTCACAAAACAAGGTCTGAGGTTCACCAAATAAGGAAAAGGGCAAAATAGGGGACTTTGTGAAAGTAGGCCTTTATTTTGTGAATCCTAGATCTTATTTTGTGAACCTGTGGTCCTTTACCATTTCACTCCAAGCTTTACAAACTAAGATGTATGGTTCACATGATTTGTAGCTAGTGTCTGTTTTGACAGTCTTGTACCTTACATGATTCCTAGATCGTGTCTTGTACCTCACAAAATAAGTTTTGTTCATACCTGTGCTAAGAAAGACTAATTTCTCCTTTGTTCATACAGAAAGAAAGGCTCATCCGGCTTCTTAAACCAAAGTTGCCAGCACTGACAAGTATTTTGTGGACGCCCGAAGTGTTTATCCCAAAATCAAACCTAAATTCTGATGAAATTGATAATGACCTCTATTTATTGAACATATTGGAGAATTACAAAGGAAACAAAAGTGATTGTCCAATAACCATATATACTGTAAGATTACTTTTTCAACTTTTACTCTCTATTTATACATTGATAAATGTAACTTTTTATAAGTTTGCAACACATTATTATTCCCCTTTTTCCATTTATAGGAAACTCAGCTGAAGCGTTTTGCATTGAGGGTGTGCTATCACATTATTACGTGTGATAAGAAACCTTTAAGAGATAGAGTGAAAAAAGATGCACTAGAATGGAGTCGTGTACCACTGTAAGAACCTTCTTATTTTAATATTATCAAAATTTTCTTGTAAAACCTTTACATTCTTTAGTACTTTAGTTGATTAAATAATCTTATATCTTCGTATTATGTCAGTGGCTCTCGACCACTACCTTACCGTGACCAGCAATTGTTGGATTATGTTAGCAGATCCAAATCGGCAAAAACTAAATTGTAATGATTTTGCTTTGATTTTACAATATAAAAGTTATTTGATTTTGCTTTGATTTTACAATATAAAAGTTATATTGTGAGAGATATATTGACTAATTACATTTCCTCACTATTTAAGTGACGCTATGGTGTCCACTCCGTGGATGGAAGTCACAAGACATGCTTTACAGACCCTTGGACCGCGTGGCTTTGTTATGGATCAGGTAAGTATCATTTTCCTTTCCTTTTTCTTTTCATGTTTCATTTTACATTTTCTTTTCACTTATGATGTTTATTTTGCTTTTTTGTGAATCCTAGAACTTAATTTGTGAATCCTAGAACATGTTTTGTGAATCCTGGAACTTGTTTTGTGAATCTTGGAACTTATTTTGGGAACTTATTTTGTGAATCCTGGAACTTATTTTGTGAATGCTGGAACTTATTTTGTGAATCCTTTACCTTTGTTTTGTTAAATTTGATTTTGTAGGTGATTGATATGTTTGGAATTAAGTCCACACTCGGTAGATCAGATGTCATATACTTGCCAACGACAGTATATGTGAGCTTCAAATCCTTTAGATGTTGATATTCAAGTATTTTCTTTCTTAATGTTGCTCCGCTCTGGTTTATTAAAATAGTCCTACTTTTATCACATGTAGACTGTTCATCTCGAGTGCAACCCGACTATTTGGGGTCAATACCTGAAGTCTGATTATATTCCATTTGATTGTAGCAATATCCAAAAGGTGAAAGATCTCTCTTCTGCTATTTATTTTCTTCTTTATTTATTTTCGTTCATGTGTATTGTTAATTGGTTTGTCTATTGCAGGTTTTTATCCCTATGCGTGCCGATAAGTGTCATCATTGGTGGGCTTGCGTTTGCGATTTAAAGCAAAAAGTAAATTTCATCCTCGACTCAAGCACCGATTTACAAGAGGATCCTGATAACCACACAACCCAAGAGATTGTATGATTTTTTCCCAAAATATTTTGGAGTATTTATCTTTAGTCTCTTAAAAATATAACCCTGTCATATTTTTATGTTTTATTGGCTTTTTCATGTTCCAGTTGTACCAAGTTTCATCTGTTCTTTGTGGTGGTTCATCTGCATTTGAATCTTTGCGGTTGATGCACATGAACGAAATTGTCAACCTTGAAGTCCCTCAACAAACAACATGGTATGTAACCATGTATCTTCGTTTTTTAGGCTATATTTGTGTTTTTATCATACAAGTTTGAATGGTTGAAATTGGAGCTGAATGGCCCTCTCTGACTAAAACCAATTACCCAATCCCATATTGCTGAAATGAATGGTTGATATTTAAATTTAATAAATTTCTTTATCTTAATTTGTGAATCCTGGAACTTATTATATGAAATTGGAACATCAAATTGTGAAACTTGGTCATGAATAGTTGATCTTCACTTGAGATGTTTCTTTTACTCATAAATGTTTATTTATTTATAGTTTTGATTGTGGAGTGTATGTGTTGAAATGGTTGGATGCGTTGGATTATGAAAGTTTATGGACCAACAATGAATATTTTGAGGTATAAATTTACGGGTTTTGCCTCCTACCTTGCCAATTAAATATATACTGTATGAAAATCTCTTTTGCAGAAATTGCCGGACTATCGAAAGAAGATAATATTGGAACTTCTTAAATGGGATAAAAATACAAAAACGGTACACTTCCTTGACTTAAAATTAATGCAAAGTCCATTTGGTCATAATTTGGGTGAACATTTTGTAAATAAGTTGGGTGAAAATCTCTTAATTGTTACTTGTTTGTGATGGTATAGGTGTTTCATTGATGATATGACAATCTTTTTGCAATCAAATGATCTTTCTTCGATGGATATGTGTTCACTGGCGGACATCCGTTGCTTCAGCAGGTCTGCTATATCTATCTTATGTTGATGTATTCAGTATTCGAAATGGTGAAATTCGGCCATATGACCGACCTTGTTTGTTTGTAATGGTACCATGAATTGATTAGTCTTTAGTCTTGTATTTGAGTAGCCGAGAATGTAGTGAGTAGTCGAGAATGTAATGCTACAAGAAATTGTGAAACTTGGATTTGACCATAAGATGAGATGGCTGTACTTTGTATGACGGTCTTTTATTGAGAGACAAAGATGTTTAATACAAGCCTTCTTCTCATTTCATTCGCATCTTTTTTTTGTATTATGTACATTACATGATTAATGGATTCAGGTCTGGATATACCTTTGGCACAATGACATCGACTAAAGGCTTTACTTCATTGGGAAACGATGCTGGATTCAGGCTAAATTGGGAAACGATGCTGGATTCAGGCTTTACTTCATTGGGAAACAATGACATCGACTAAAGACTAAATTCACAAAATCCACATTATAAAAAAGACTAAAGACTAAATTCACAAAAATTCTTAAGTAAAGCCTAAAGACTAAATTCACAAAATCCACATTATAGTGAAATTGACTAAATTCACAAAATCCACATCGACTAAAGACTAAATTCACAAAATCCACATTATAGTGAAATTGGAGCACTGAATATGGAAGTTTCACAATTTCATGCTCCAATTTCACATAATAAGATCCAGGATTCACAAAATTAGAAATACAAAATTTTTAAGTAAAGATCCACCATTCATGACAAAGTTTCACAATTTCTTGAATAGTTTCACAAAATAACTTCCATATTCACTAACTCTCTCTCTCTCTCTTCAACTTCCATATTCAGTGCTCCAATTTCACTTCCGTCTTCGCCATTATCCAGCCATTATCATTAAGTTTTCCATCCGCCATTATCATTGAGCTTTTCGTCTGCCATTAGCATTACCGTTTCTACTGTCACTATCATCCTCAAATTAGGTATTTTCTATCTACTTTCTCAAGTTTCGATTCATCCTCCTTTTGTTTCGTATTTTTCACCATAATTTTCAATCAACTTCTTTAATTCGTCAAATTATTGTTGTTATTATGCAGGTTTTTGTTATTGAGGGTTTAGGGTTTTGCGAGCATAATTGAAGTCGATTTCTCCTCTTTTTGTATGTTCCTTTCCATTTTTTTAGTAGATTTCGATTCTCTTGCTTATTTCATTCAGTTTTAGTAGTCTCTATATTGTCAGTTTTTGTAAGCTTGATTGCGTATGGTTTTGTGATTAATTTATCGTTCTTTTGGATGCATGTTTTTTGGATGCATGTTTCATTATCTTATCCTTCTATATTGCCAGTTTTAAAATGTATTGTTGGTTAAGTTTTCAGTAGCTACATCTCATTTGCATTTCGTGAATCTAGGACCTACTTGTGTGAGTCTAGGACCTAATTGTGTGAATCTCATACCTTGTTTTCTGAAATTAGAAGATAATATTGTTATACTTGTTAATAAGTGGATGAAATCACCTTCTCTGTTGTCAAACTTACTTAAAATGTTTACATTTTGGATTTTAGTTCTGATGTTATTTTGCCTTACTTCATTGGGAAACGATGCTGGATGAAATCACCGTCTCTGTTGTCAAACCTATTTTGTGAATCCTGGAACTTATTTTGTGACTGCTGGAACTTATTTTGTGAATGTTGGTACTTAATTTGTGAACCTTGGTACTTATTTTGTGAACCTTGGAACTTATTTTGTGAATCTTGACCATAACATTCTGAAACTTGTAACTGAATTGTTGTACACTTTCCTTAGTTTGCATTTCTTTATTAATGAAGTTTGCTGTATTAATTTAAATAATAAACAAACTAAATATGGTGAAGTTTTCTTTATTTTGTGAATAATAGACTTTACTGAGCAGTAGGAAGCAAGCCAAGCCAGGATGAAGTGACGTGTTGAACCACCTACTGATTCTACTGAACTTCTCTCTGAGCCAGCTACAAAAAAGAAAAGAATTTACAAAGACAGACTGCATGTGTTGAGGACTAGGATGTCTCCTTCTGGTTTTTACAATTTTATCAACCATGAGACGAGTCCACCTTCTGAAAACCAGATAGAAGCCATCAAACAAATGGGCTTTGGCGGCCTCTTACACCCTAGGTTGCACCAAAACGGACACGGACACGGATACGGCATCCCATGAAATTTAGGACACGGGACACGACAATTAAATTTAATAAAATATATATTTTATAGTTATATATGTGTGATTTTATTTTTGAAAAAGTATTGAATATTAAATTTAAATAAGTGAACGTAAAACTTACGTTAATTATAACTCATTCTCATTTCAAAAACCAAAACCAACTTATAATCAATCTATTTCGACATCTCATTACTAGTCTAAATCATATCATTTGTCTCCAATTCAACTTATTTCCCCATCAAATTTAACCATATAACAATTCTCGCCATTTAACTTAAATTCAACTTGATTCCGTTTGGAGGCCAGGTGTGTCCAAATACCATGGACACGTGTCGGACACGTGCCTAAATAAAAGATAAAAGTTAGACACGGCTTTACAAGTGTCCGACACATTTTGACGTGTGTCCGACGAGTGTCGTGTCCGACACGGGTGTCCGACACAGGAACGCCGATTAGGAGGAGTGTCCGTGCAACCTAGCTTATACCTGAAAACCGATCTTATTCCTGGAAACTTAGCGTATTAGCTAGTTTCAAATTACGACCCCTTTAAAGGATCGTTGTTTGATGGGAAACTTCCTGTTTTAGAGGAAGATATATATCTGTGCCTGGGATTGCCAATGGGTCCAAACATTGTCGTTGAAGAAAAAAATGGAGATAAGTGCCCTTCTTATTTGTCTGTTTTGGAGAAGTTCAAAAGTCAATACGAAGGTAGTTCCATTGAGGTCAAAGACATTTTGCACAAGCTCTCTACACAAAGAGATGGTGAGATGATTTCAAGCGCAATTTCATCATTTATATCTTCTCGGCTCTTTTAGGCGGTGTTGTAGGGAATCGGGCAAGTTTGAAACTTCTTAAAAGTTTGGTAAACACTGACTTGATCTCCGAATTCAACTGGTGCAATTTCATCAAATGGAAATTGGCTTCCCAAGTTGAGTCTTGGCAAAAGGAGGAGTTTGAGACCAAAAAGCTGAAAGAAAATTGGTTTGGTGGACCTATTATGGTCGTGGTTTTCATTTATCTAGACCGATGTGTCTTTAAATCACGCCTTGTTACTCGGTAGTTTCCAACACTCTCAACTTGGACTAAAGAAGCTATATCCAAGAGAGTTAAGGAGGAAGTGAATGACAAAAATTCGGACAAGAAAACTTTCGGCAGGGGTTCTGTTGAGCCTCCAATGGTCATCACTCAGCATAAGCCACATGCACCCTTGCTGCTTCCTACTATTGATTTTAGGCAGTCTTCAAAGCCAACGAGTGAACAACAACAATATGAACAAAAACAATCTGAAGATGAAGAACCTACTGATCCTCCTCTACCTAACAATTCAGGTTGTACTACTGAGTTTATTAATAAACTTGCGCTTTCCGCAAAGGTTGATCCTCCTCTACCTAACAATTCAGGTAGTACTACTGAGTTTATTAATAAACTTGCGCTTTACGCAAAGGTCATGGCTCAAGCTTTCGTGGAGTACAAATCTCTTGCTAGCCAAGCTCTCAGCAAACTACCTTCCTCAGCAACAGTTTCTAAACTAGTTGCAGCTGTAGATGGTATGTCAGATGGTTTTAGGTTATCTCAACAAGACAATAATGAGGAGGGTAATGTCCAGGAGAGTGTGGAGGGTAATGTCCAGGAGAGTGTGGAGGGTAATAGTGGGGATAATCTGGAGAGAATGTGTGGGTGGTCTAAAGCTGAATTGTTGGAGGCATTGGACGTGATGGGTGAAGCTTTGCAACCAATACAGTCATGTCGTTCACCACCAATGCCAGAATGCCAAATCATACCACTTGATGATCATCTTTTATCTCAACCTAAACCTTCAACGTCTTGTATTCAAGCTGATGAACAACCCGATCATATTTTATCTCCCTCTCATAATACTGCTATTGATGATGTCCCTCCCATCAATTATGATGTCCCTCCTGTCAATGATGAACAACCTGACCATTTTGAGCCCACAGTGGTAGAGGATGATCATCATAATCAAGAACGGTGGGTTGAGTACAATAGGAGGAGAACAAGCGAAAGAGATATGCAAAAAATTTCCAGTGCTATTGATGATGTCCCTCCCGTCAATGAGCCCACTCACCCCACCGTTACTGTTCTAGCTACTCCTGCGACTTCTACTCCTCCTCCTCCTGTGGTAGGGAACAGTGATCCTCCTTCTACACCAATTGTTTCCGGCCTCGATAAACCATCTACCAGTAAGGAGTTGAGGGCGTGCGATCAAATTACTACATGTTCTGAGAACCTATTCTAAGAAATAGTACAAAATGATGCACTAGAATGGCCTCGATACACTGACATGGAATTGGTGAATTTTGTTCGAAAGAGATCAAAGAAAACTCAACAGTAATGTCATATTTTTGCTTTGATTTTTTGATTTTTTTAATTGTAATAAATATATCTACTAATTTGCATTTTATCAATAATGAAGTGAGGTTATGGTGTCCACTCCGTGGATGGAAGTCACAAGAGATGCTTTGCAGACCCTTGGAGCGCGTGGCCTTATTATGGATCAGGTAAGTAACCCCTGAGTATTATTTTCCTTTTCCTGCCCACTGTTTCATTTTGTTCACGTTTCATAAAATCAATCAAGTCACTCGATGTGTATGTTTCCTAACAAATTTAATTTTGTAGGTCATTGATATGTTTGGAATTAAGTGCACACTCGGTAGAACAAATGTACTCTACTTGCCAACAACAATATAGTTAGTTTCAAATCATTTATATGTTGATATTCAAGTATTTTGCGTTCTTAAAGTTGCTTTATTTATAAAATTGCCTTTTTGTGACTTGTAGGGTCTTCATTCAGAATACAACCCCATTGTTTGGGGTCAATATATAAAGTCCCATTACACTCCAGTTGATGGTAGCCATATCAACAAGGTCAGATATTTGTGATGTTTATTTTACTTATTTGTGAATTTTGGAACTTGTTTTGTGAATCTTGGAGCTTATTTTGTGAATCTTGGAACTTATTTTGTGAATCCTGGAACTTATTTTGTGAACTTATTTGTGAATCCTGGAACTTATTTCGTGAATCCCGGGCCTTGTTTTGTGAATCCCGGACCTTATTTTGTGAACTTATTTTATGTATCCTTGACCTTATTTTGTGAACTTATTTTGTGAAGCCTGGACCTTATTTCGTGAATCCTGGACCTTGTTTTGTGAATCCTGGACTTATTTCCTGAAACTTATTTTGTGAATCCTGGACCTTATTTTGTGAATCATGGACCTTATTTTGTGAACTTATTTTGTGAATCCTGGAACTTGTTTTGTGAATCTTGGACCTTATTTTGTGAATCCTTGACCTTATTTTGTGAATCCTAGACCTTATTTTCCTTATTATAGCATTAATATTTTGGTTTGTCTTGCACATTTACTATCTCAGGTTTTTATCCCTTTGCATAGTGACACGCCGAAGCATTGGTGGGATTGTGTCTGTGATATAAAGCAGGGAAAAAATTTCATCCTTGACTCAAGCGTGGATATTAATGTCGATCCTGACAACAAGCATGCCAAAGAGCTTGTATGATTTTTTTTTTCTCCAAAATATTGTTATTACCTTTTCTTTTAAAAGTATACTCCAAAATATATTTTGATCTTGTTATTGCCTTTTCTTTTCAGTTGTATCATGTTTCATCTATTTTGGGACAGTCATATAAATCATTGGAGTTCATGCACACGAACGAATTTGTCAATCTTGAAGTCCCTCAACAAACAACATGGTATGTAAGCATGTATCTTTTTCCTTTTGTTAACAGATCAATAGTTATTATTTTGAGCTTGTTGATTTTAAACCATTTGCTGTTTTTTTTTTTGTCTAGTTTTGATTGTGGAGTTTTTCTGTTGAAGTGGTTGAGTGCCTTGGACGATGATAGTTTATGGACCAAAAGTGAATATTTTGAGGTAAGTTCATTAGCATACAAAAATAAAGCCTTATCTTGTGAATCTCAAACCTTGTTCAGTGAATCTTAGAGCTTGTTTTGTGAAACTTGGTTATTATAAGTGGTTTAAAATCAACAAGCTCTGAGATTCACTGAACAAGCTCTGAGATTCACTGAACAAGGTTTGAGATTCACAAAACAAGGTCTAATATTCACCAAATAAAGAGCAAAATAGATGATTTTAAACCATGACCAAGTTCCACAAAACAAGCCCTAAGATTCACTGAACAAGGTCTGAGATTCACAAGATAAGGTCTGAGATTCACAAATTTAAGAGCAAAATAGATGATTTTAAACCACGACCAAGTTTCACAAAACAAGCCCTAAGATTCACTTAACAAGGTCTGAGATTCACAAGATACGGTCTGAGATTCACAAAATAAGGTATGAGATTCACAAGATAAGGTCTGAGATTCACAAAATAAGGTCTGAAATGATAAAAACGCTTGATGCTAGATTCAGGACCAAGTTTCACAATTTTACGTTCCAGTTTCACAAGATAAGTTCCAGGATTCATAACATTGACCAAAATAAAACGAGCTTAAAACTTGTCTTCTTCAATCGTCATCTCTATTCTCATTGCTTAAGAATACTGCTTTACATCAATCTTCATCCTCGACTTCTTCCCCTTCTTCCTCTTCTTTCGATGTGTCTCCCTATGTGAAGAATCAAACCTTGATTAGATATTTTTTTTAAAAAAAAAAAAAAATTAGTAGACAAGAGTAGTTTCGTTTTCAAGTAATAATAAAATGGAAAGACAAGAGTAGAATTATACATACTTGATTCTCAGAAGGATGCTCTGCAAACTCATTTGGACAATTTCTTTTATCGTGGTGTGACATGCGTTTACACTTAGCACACAACCTTTTCGATTTTTTTGCCTTCATAATTGCCTTATTTTTGCTGCTCACCAACCTTTTACCACTACCTTTGTTTTTAGAGACTTTAGGTGGTAAGATCTTGACTTCTTTTGGAGCCTTGCAGTTCAGAAGGACCTCCAATTCTTGTTCTTTGGTCAAAGGCTTTGGGTTTGGCTCCAACTTCTCTCATAGTTCTTTAATTAGCTTGGCAAACTCTCTCATATCTGACTCTTCTTCTTTTCTTTTGAGCATACCAACAGTTGCGTAAATTTCAGACCACACCCGAGACATTCCAAATTTACTATTACCAGTAAGATCGTAGTTTTCCAGCAGATTCCCATTCAAATCATAAACCGGGTTTCTGAGTGTATTCTTACTCCACCTACGCAAAATGTATTTCTCAGGTATTTCCTTAAAATTTCCCGAGCAAATCCAAATGATGTGGTTGCATAAAATACCTTTCCTTTCAAACAATTTACATGTACAACGGACATCCATTGTTCTCCTATTGTACTCAACTGCATATCTCTTTCGCTTGTTTGCGTCCTCAACAATTGAAACTTCAAAGTTAGTTACTGGATCTGGTTGGGGTGTATCCACAAACACTACACGCATTTACCGAAAATTTAACCTCCTCTTGGAAGTCGGAGAACACTTCATGTGTATAGACCTTCACTGCATGGGCCTCCCAGTTTGACCCGAATAGGGTTTCAGGCATTGAGTTTTCGCTCTGTGCTTCAAGAAGCTATAGGTTGTGCCTTTGTTGGTCCATGGCACTCACAAATCTCATCTAAAATTCTACAAGAGTCCCATATTTATTTTCAAATCTCTTGAAGAAACTATTCGAACTCTCTGATCTTTGTGTGGTTTTGAAAATGTTGCCCATAGGCACATTCCTAAAATAAGCGAGTATCCACTTCTCTCGTTCCGCAAACTTGCCAGTCAACCATTTATTTCCTTCTAACGAGAAGTCTCTAATGACCTTATCCCAATTCTCTTCAAATTCCTCAGGCTCCAAGTCCTCGCTCCAAACAACATTGTTCAAACGACTTAAGAAATCAGTCTCTTTGCAAATTGTGCTCCCAACCTTGTCTGTTACTTTCTTCATAATGTGCCACATGCAAAAGCGATGTCTTGCTTTTTTGAACACGGCTGCAAGTCACAAAATCCACATTATCTATTGTCAGAGTATTATCTTCTATGGTCACAAATCAAGCTTTAAGATTCACTAAATAAGGTCTCAGATTCACAAGATAAGAAAAATAACAAAATAGGTGATTTCAACAACTTATGACCAAGTTTATGAATATTTCCTTTGTGTTTCACAAAGTAAGCTTTAAGTTTCACAAAAAAAGTTATGAGATTCACAAAATAAGGTCTGAAATGATAAAAATACTTAATGCTGGATTCAGGTCCAAGTTTCACAATTTTATGTTCCAGTTTCACAAGATAAGTTCCAGAATTCACAACATTGAGGTCCAGGCTTCACAATACTACCTACTAGTTTCGCAGTATAACCTCTAGCATTCAAAAACTAAACCAAATTGAAGATGCCGCTTACAGACAGAGCAGCAAATAAACAACAAGATTAACGAATAATGTTCCTAGATTCACCAAATAAATAACCAGTTTCACAAAAGTACGATATTCCAAACACACCTTGAACTGCATTTATTATTCCGGCATCTTGGTCACTGATGATGTAATTTGGTTCTTTGCCACCCATTGCTTTCAGAAACTGCTGAAATGCCCAAATAAATGAGTCATCGTCTTCATGGTCTAAAAGAGCGCATCCGAATGTTATTGACTTTTTGTGATTGTCAATCCTAGTCAAAGGCGCGAATTTCATGTTATATTTGTTCGTTCCATAGGTTGGATAAAATGACATAGCATCACCAAACAACGCGTAACATCTGATGGAATCCACATTTGTCCAAAAAATTCTTGTCAAAGCATTGTCAGCATCTGTTTCGTATGCAAATACCAACCCTTTTGTTTCTCTGAGGGTTTCTAAACGAGAGATGAACATATGTCCATCCTTACCATTAAGTAGACACTTTACATTTCTTTGGAAATTCTTGAACTGCATAAGGGAAGCACCCACATTTTCGAAACCCTCTGCTTGTTCCTTGCAAAAGTTGTATGTTAAACTAGCCCCGACATTCAATCTCTAATTTTGAATGATCAATTGTTTATGATATTCATTCAGATGATTTATATTGTCTGCAAGTTTCTCAAATTCCCTATTTTTGACCGGCGTCACTGGGTGATTGTGACCCTCACGGAATTGTTCAATCTTGTACATTTTTTTCATGGAACATGAATTTTATCATTGCTTCACAACCCCACCTTTTAATTTTAGTTATTCTTGTACCACTCTGCTTATTGGAACTCTCAGCCTCCTCATCACCTGCAACTCCACCCTTTTTCGTATTGGTTTTAGCAGCTTTTGTTTTTCTATTTCCACTTATTGCACCAGCTTTTGTTTTGTCACCAGTTTCAACGGTTGTTGTTTTTGCATCAGCTTGGGGAGGACGTCTTTTCCTCTTATTAAAACCTTCACGATGGCAAACCATGCATTTTGTTCGAATAATACGATCTTTAAACCTCTTGGTTGAAGACTTCCTTGCTTCAAACCCACAAGCAATAGCATAAATTTTATAGAACAACATCGTTGACTCTAAGTCCACAAATGTTTTGCCAACCACGGGTGTAAACTTATCTTCAATCCTACTTATCCATTGCTCAGTGCCACCCGGTGTGTAAGTTACCAGAGTAGTAGGTGTGGAAATAGTTGGCATTGTAGGGGTTGTTAAGACAGTAGTAGAACCCTCACCACCCTGACCAGAACCAACATTAGAGCAAGGAACCTCACCGCAACCGACACGAGGCGTCACACTACCTCTGAGTTGTTGTTGACATTTGAATCAACACCTAAGAAGATAAAAGGTTCACAAATTCACATCTCACATTCACAAAACAAGGCTTAAGATTCACGAAGTAAAGTCTGTGATTCACAAATGAAGGAAGTATAACAAAATGAAGGAAGAGAGCAGAATAGGTGATTCAGAAATAAAGTCTCAGAATATTATCTTCGAGTTACACAAATTAATCCTTAAGATTCACAAAACAAGGTCTGAGAATCACAAATAAAGAAAAAGAACAAAATAGGTAATTCCTAAATAAGGGTTCACATTGACAAGGACTGAGATTCACAAGTCCACTTTTTGGTTCAGATTATTAGTTCAGTTTTAATCTTACCCAGGTTGTATATATTACTTATTAGTTATTAAGTGTCCAAGTTTCACAAAATAACCTTCTAGTTTCAAAAACTAGGGTCTCTGCTTCACAGAAAAGGAAATAAATAAATTTCATCAGTAACCTTCTAGTCCAGGACAAAATGATTGAGTCACAGGTTAAAACCAATCCAAACGTTTAACAACAGAGATTCACAAGACAAGGCCCAAGATTCACTAAATAAAGGATGAGATTCACTAAATAAAGTATCAGGATTATTAGTTCAAATAATTAAAAAGATTTTTGTTTCAGATTATTAGTTCACTTTTAATAATGATTTTTGGTGAAGATTATGAGTTCACTTTTAAGAAAAGGCCAGGTTGTATGTATCAGGATATTTTGATGATTTGTTAATAACACTTCCATTCCCAAGAAAAGGACATTGAACAATCAAGCATTCAATCAAAAAATTTAATATATGGGTAATGCGAACAGCATCTGATGTGATTGTGCCAAATACCAGGCCTATAAATATCTAATTTCTGAAACCTAATATTATATCCCAATAACCTCTCTTCTCTCTTCAGTAAAACATTTCAAAAAACCCAATTGCACACAATGTCTCATTTATTTGTATTCCCCTATACTTGTGTTTTGGCGAATGTTCTAGGTTATATGGATCAAGGGCAGTATGTTTGTCGCGACCTCTCTAAATTGGCTAATTGTTTAACGAGCCAAGGTTATGAGATAAAGTCTTTGGTGCCTGTTATGTGCAGGCAGACCTCTCATTTTATGGGATTAGTACTAATTCAATTTGGCACAAATGAAACTAGCTGCAAACAGGCTTTTAAGTTGCAGGAGAAGTTCGAGCAATTTGGGTGTACTAGATCTGAATGGCTGGCTACCAATTCCCGAGTTCAGGGGCCCTTTCTATGGGTAGCATCTAGGCTTGATTCAAAATATTTTAACACACTCCAGTTTGTAGAAGGGTCCCATATTCATCTAAACACGCAGGAAGATCACTCGCTGATGCAAATGAATGTTGCACCTATAGCTATATCAATATTGCTCTATGTGCATTGCCTCGAACAAATAGGGGTGCTTGATAAACTAAACAAATATCATACCTTGCTTAATTTTTCAGCTTTTTATTTAATTATCAGCTTTATTTTATTTTATTTTTGAATATTGTTGTTTAGTTAATTCGAGATTTTTAAGTTTGCTGAATATTACTTATGTTTTAATTATCACAATATCAGCATTTGCTAAGACTCACTAATTAAGGTATGAGATTCACAAAATAAATGACGGGAGATATTATTGCGATGAGTTAGAGAGAGAAAGTGCGTGCGATTGCGATAAGGTCTTCAGCAATGGCGAAGAACAAAACAACTAAACCTAATTCATCCATCGTTCAACAATCAAAACAAACTAATAATAATACTATACAATAAATTAATACAGACAAAAACAAAAAAAATGATATTATTACGCCAAATATTAATAGTAATAATATGAATTCAACAATAGATCGTGATGCGGAAGTAGCCAAAATCAGGGCGGAGGTAGCGGCGATGTTGCGTAGTGCTGGAATAGCGATACCAGAATCTGTGGCTGTCACTGAGAATGCGTCCCCGGAAGATAAGTCACAGAAGGGTGTGCAGGATCAGGAGACCAATGAAGTGCAGCAACTACCGCCTGATAGTGATGAGGAAGGTATGATGGTTAAACTTACTCTAGATGATGTTAAAGAGGAAATTGATTATTCGTCTTTTGCGATTTTTGGATATGTCATGGGGGCAAACCCACCATGGAGAGCTATGGAAGGCTATCTTAGGAGAGAATGGAAGAATTATGATATTTCCAAAATAGCCTTCTTACCAAATGGCTTATTCGTGATGAGGTTTGCAACAATGGAGCATAGGAAGCTTGTACTGGAGAAAGGAATGTTCCTATTTGATGGCAAGCCTATGATTATTCGTCCTTGGGAACCAAATACTAAGATAACCAAAGTATCAGTGAAAACTGTTCCTATCTGGGTGAAATTGATGGGATTAGATTTGAAATTTTCGGGAACAAAATGTTTGGAAAAACTGGCGACCATAATTGGGAAATTTGTTAGGGTTGATGACCTTACCTTGGACAAATCGTTACTGGGATTTGTTAGGGTTATGGTAGAGGTGGGTATTGACCAACATTTTCCTGAGAAAATCATGTTTAAGGATGAGTTGGGACAGATTGTGACGGTTTCGGTTGAGTATGACTGGCTTCCAGTCACATGTACCAAATGCAAAGGAATTGAACACAAGGAGAAACAATGTAGGAGAGGCAATGGCTGGGTTAGGAGGCCTACTCAACCAATACCACAGGGACCTAACAAACAGGTTTGGAGGAGGAGAGAACCAGTGGACACAACTACAAACACAGTAGGGTTTCCTAAGTTACATCAGAGTGGTTTAGGTGGTCCACTGGTTGCTCCATCTGGGGAGACTAATAGGGTACAGAGTGCTGGAAAGGAGATTCTGATAACTCCCACCAATACTCCTGGCATAACTGCTACGAACAATGTTTTAACACCAGCAAGGATTCTGACTCGGATTACCAGGCATGAGTCAAGATTACCAGGAGTAAAGGAGAGAGCATTTGTGGTGAACTTCAATAAGTAAATGGCTAGTACAACACAAATGGTTGATAAAGGAGGAGGAGGGGAGGCTCCTGCCTCTCATGGGTAGTTTTGGTGTATGAAAGATTAAGGGCCTGAATAATTTGAATAAACAGAATGATATCAAATGGTGTCTGCATAATGCTAATGTGGACCTATTTGGGCTCCTTGAGACCAGGGTAAGGCCTGGTTATCTAAATAAGGTAACTGAGAGGTTTTGTAATGGTTGGTCTGTTATTACTAATCACCAGCATCATGGTGGAGGGAGGATTTGGTTACTATGAAAGGAGGAGAAATATGATATTGATGTGCTGGAGATGAGTGCCCAATTTATTCATATTAAAGTTAAGGATATTATTAATAATTACCATTATGCTTCTTTTGTCTATGGTTTTAATAAAGTTGAAGAGAGGGTGTCTCTGTGGAATGATCTTATGAGGGTGGATGTAATGGAACCTTGGATTGTTCTAGGGGACTTAAATAATGTCTTGTATATGGATGAAAAGATTGGTCTTCCAGTCAAGGACATTGAAACTATACCTTTTCAGAACACTATTGATAATTGTGGACTTCAGGATATGAAGTGCACTGGTTCGTTTTTCACGTGGAATAACAAACAACCTAGTTCTACAAGGGTGTTTAGTAGGATTGATAGAGCTCTTGTCAATGATGAATGGATTACTAAATGGCCTGATCATTATGCTTATTATGCGCCTGAAGGAGATTATGACCACTACCCCTGTTTTATTCAATGTGGTGATATGAATATGAAGAAAATTCGACCATTTAAGTTCTTCAACATGTGGACTGGGGTGCCTGAGTTCAAGGATATAGTTGGGGAAGGATGGAAATGTAGAGTCCAGGGCACTATGATGTATCAGGTGGTAAGGAAGTTGAAATTACTTAAGTATCATCTGAAGAAATTGAACAAAGATTTGTTTTCCGATATTGAAAAGAACTCTGATATTGCTTATGACTTATTATTGACTGCTCAAAAAGAACTTCAGTTAGATCCTCATAATAGGTAGCTTATGGATAATGAGCACAACTTAAGAGCTAGTTTCCAAATGATGCATAAAGCTAAAATGGATTTCCTGAAGCAGAAGGCAAAATGTGAGTGGGCTCAGGAGGGGGATGCTAACACTTCTCTCTTTCATAGGGCAATCAAACAACGTCAGATTAGTAATAAGGTGCTACAAATTCAGGGTATGAATGGTGAAATCTGTAATATTCCTGAGACTGTTATACAGGAATTTGTGGAATATTATCAGGATTTACTTGGCTGTCAAGGTCCCACTGAGGATGTGTGTACTAATATTGTGACAAGAGGTGCTACAATGGATACTGAGGATTGGCCTGCTCTCAACAGTGTACCAACTAAGGAAGAGATAAAGAAGATAATGTTTGACATTCCTGATGGCAAGAGCCCGGGGCCTGATGGATACTCTAGTTGTTTTTTAAAAGCAGGTTGGGACATTTTGGGAGATGACATTTGTGGGGCTATCACTGATTTCTTCAGAGGTGGGCAACTACTAAAACAGCTGAATAATACCACATTGGTTTTGATTCCTAAGGTCAAGAACCCTGCTACTGTGAAGGAATTCAGGCCCTTAGCGTGCTGCAATACAATTTATAAGGTTATCTCTAAAGTTCTTTGTGCAAGGATGGCTGTTGTTCTTCCTAAACGGATTAACTCTGCATAAGCTACATTTATAAAAGGTCGTAGCATCATGGGTAACATACTGATCAGCCAGGATTTGGTAAGATTGTACAAGAGAGCAAGTGTTTCTCCTCGTTGTATGCTAAAGGTTGACTTGAGGAAAGCCTATGATTCCATTGAATGGAATTTTGTGGAAAAAATGATGAGTGCTCTTAATTTCCCTCCTGCCTTCATTCAGTTGGTTATGCAATGTGTAACAACTACAACCTTTACTATTGCTCTCAATGGTCATACACATGGATTCTTCAAGGGTAAGAGGGGTTTACGCCAAGGAGATCCTTTATCGCCTTTGTTATTTACCTTATGCATGGAATACTTGAGCAGGCTACTGGATACAGTTTGCAGTGGACCTAGATTCAATTATCATCCTTTATGGAGAGGAATCAAAATGACCCACTTAATGTTCGCTGATGATTTGCTCTTATTTTGTAAAGGGAATGTGGCTTCTATATTTACCATAGTTGTTGCGTTTGATTGCTTCTCTAAAGCTAGTGGACTCAACATCAATAATGACAAGACTGATATCATGTTCAATGGTTTACAGCCTGAGGTGGAGGATGTCATCTTGAGGAAGACTGGTTTTAAGAAGGGTAGTCTACCTTTCAAATATCTAGGGGTCAATATTTCTCATAAAAAGCTTTCTAAGGTGGATTGTGCTATGATAGTTGAAAAAATGGTGCAAAGAATCAAAGGGTTGAATAAAAGTCGTATCTCTTACACAAGCAGACTGACTTTGGTTAAATCAGTGCTGGAGACTTTGCATCATTACTGGACTCAGATATTTGTCTTACCTGTTGGTGTCATGGATAGGATTAAAGCATTGTGCATGAACTTTCTATGGGAAGGGACTGGCAACTATTCTAAAGCTCCTCTTGTTTCTTGGAAAATTGTTTGTATGCCTTTGTTAGTTGGTGGTTTGGGAGTCATTGATAGTAGGATGTGGAATGTTGCTGCGGTAGGGAATTGGTTTGGTGGCTTGCTACAAAAAAGGACATACTGTGGATCAAATGGGTTGATAAAGTGTATTTGAAAGGAAGAGACTGGTACACTTATCAACCTAGCATTAACAGTTCTTGGGCATGGCGGCAAGTATGTGTTGTTAAGGAGCAGCTCAAAGGTGGGTATACTGATGGTAAATGGCTAGGCAAACTTGGGAGTTACACGCCTAAACATTGCTTTAATGCCTGGTTAATTAAGCAAGGTAGGCTTCTTACTCTGGACAGGCTAAGTAGAATGGGCATTACTGATCAGAAATTGTGCTATCTGTGTGGAGAACAGAACGAGGATAATGATCACTTATTTCAACATTGCATCTTTACTCGGCAGTGTCATGCTAGGATTCTGAGTTGGCTTCAAATTCATGGTTACGACAATGGTGCTGCTGAGGATATGATGAGGATTAGGAGATATTCTGCATTTAGAAGGAAGCTGCTGAACTCTCTGATGGTTGCACTGCAGTATCACATTTGGTATGCACGAAACTTGTGTTGAGTGGAATATAGGGTAATGCATCCTAAGGTTATAGTTAGAACTGTCCAAGAGGATGGTAGATTGGCTATTCTTAAATATAAGTATAGTACGATGTCACCGACTGATATTAGTTGGTGTAGAAAGTGTGGATTGATGTAATAGCTAGTTGACTGATATGGATTACGTCTCCTATAAAATGGTAGGGGAGTGTAACCGTATAGGTTGTATGTGGTGTTTTTCCCTTTGAGGGACGAGTTTATAATATGACTTACATTTCCTCCAAAAAAAAAGAGATTCACAAAATAAGGTCTAAGATTCACCAAATAAGTAAAAGAGCAGAAAAGGTGATTCTAACCACTTATCATGACCAAGTTTCACAAAAAAAAAGCTCTAAGATTCACAAAACAAGGTCTGAGATTCACAAAACAAGGTCTGAGATTCACCAAAAAGGGAATAGAGCTTAAAAAAGTAACAGAAATACTTATTTGCTAAGATTCACTGAGTAAGGTCTGAGACTCACTAAACAAGGTCTGAGATTCACAAAACAAGGTCTGAGATTCACCAAAACAAGGTCTGAGATTCACCAAAAAAGTAACAAAAATACTTATTTGCTAGCACATACAGAGTATTACATTTTATCGACTCAATTCATAAATCAACTCAATATCATCTTCAAGAGTCAGTCAACCAACTCTTACAGTCACACAATTAGGTCCTAAATTCACAAAATCGACTAAATTCATAAACTAAACCTTGCAAAAAACTAAAATACAAAATCGCTCAAAATATTGGTCAAATCGCGAGCAGAAATTTTGACAAATGCAAATTGAATCAGAAAACATGAGATTTTTACAATAATTAAATAAAAAACGATATACCTGATTCAATAGCACTATTATCATCAATCATTGTGATATCTACAATCTCCATAGCAATTAGAGCTGCAAAATCGTCAAAAACAATGTAGTAAGTAGTACGAAATCGCGAGAAAAAGGAAATCGCTCAAAATATTGGTCAAATTCGAACGTTCTATTTACGGAATCGTTCAATTTGATCAAATTCGAACCTGATATCATCAAATTATGAGTGAATTGTATGAATATACTCAATTTTAATCAAAATTATGAAATTACCTGAAAATTAATCAAAATTTTCTTCTGAAATTACTTGAATCAACGTTGTTGAATGTTGTTTTGATGAAATCTACGAACAATCGATGAAAAAATTGATGAGCTTTCGTGCTGAAGAATTTCCGTTGAACGACGGGCTTGCTTGCTGAAGAATTCTCAGAAAACGATTTTGTTTGTTATATTTTAGAGAGATAGGGTGTATTTGAGCTTTTTATGATTTACTATTTTAGTGAGAGAAAGTATTTTGGGCTAAATGAAAAGATTTAGAATGACCCCTCAATTTTCAGCCCAATGAATAATAGGAGGTTAGTCCACAAATGAAGGATTAATGAAGGAATTTGGTGAAGCCGGCCGCCTCGCCATAATTAACGGTCTCACCGGATCCGGACCGTGTATATATATATATATATAGAATTAGGATCACATGAGTCCACCCTATCTTTTTGAGTCCGTGAGTCCATGATATAATATCACACGTTATATTAAATAATATCACAGCTTACAGTATCACACGTTATACTAAACAATATCACATCTGGAAAAAAAAACTTTTTGAAAAAAAAAAATTGAAAAAAAAAATCGTGATATTGTTTTGTAATACAATATCACATGTTATGCTAAACAATATCACAACTTTCATGAAAAAAAAAATGTTAAAAAAAATTGAAAAAAAAAATTGAAAAAAAAAATTTGAAAAAAAAAATTTCGTGATATTGTTTTGTAATACAATATTACAAGTTATGCTAAACAATATCGCACGTTATACTAAACAATATCAAAACTTACACGAAAAAAAAAAATTTCGAAAAAAAATTTTGAAAAAAAAAATTTCGAAAAAAATATTTTCGGAAAAAAAAAATTTCGAATTTTTTTTTTATTTCGAAAAAAAAAAATTTGGAAAAAAAAATTCGTGATATTGTTTTGTATAGTGCGTGATATTGTTTTATGGACTCATAGACTCAAATATTTAGGTGGACTCATCGGATCCTACCTCTTATATATATATATATATATATATATATATATATATATATATATATATATATATATATATATATATATATATAGGGGCGGGTTCAGGTACGAACTGCCTTAACGTACGAACCGTACGAACTAGCTTATTTTGTCCTTTTTTTTTTTTTTTTTTTATACATATTATTATATTACTAGATACACTCCCTGTTCAGTTACATTTTATAATATAGCTAGATACACTTTCCCACACTAAAATTATAAATGCACTTTTACACTTTTTAATACTAATTTTTTTGGACTAACTCCGAGATACATTTTATACTATTTGCCAGATACACATCGTATCAAACCCAGATACACATGTCAGTAAAGTCAGATACGCATCTTATCA
This sequence comes from Silene latifolia, assembly GCF_048544455.1. Taxonomy (NCBI): domain Eukaryota; kingdom Viridiplantae; phylum Streptophyta; class Magnoliopsida; order Caryophyllales; family Caryophyllaceae; genus Silene; species Silene latifolia. The sequence continues at coordinate 34,662,114 of NC_133529.1, read as the reverse complement.
TAAATCTATGAGAAACGCATTTCCAGATACACTAGCTAGTACCTGCGGATACGCATGATATTAATACGAGATACGCATGTATCTCGTATCAATACCGTGTGTATCTGGGGCGGTATTTTGTGTATCCACTTCCACCACCGTCACCATAGCCCTCACCACCACCACCACCACCACAACCACTGCCACCGCCACAACTGCCCCCACAACCACCGTTGTTGCCGCCACCACCGCCGCCGCCACTACTACGTTAACACTGCCACTCACCACCACCTCGAATACCACCGCTGACCCCACTGACCACGGCCACACATGTATCCGGCAATTGTACCATGTGTATCCGGTACTAATACCTTGTGTATCCACCAAACCCCCACCATTGACGTCACCACCACCGCCACTCTCATCGGTACCCACACCCTACCACTTTCGTCACATCCACGACCACCACCATTACTCATAGTACACTCAGAAAACGCCGACGACACCACCGGCCATCCAAGTATCCAACATTCCTGCAACGTCACCGGCAACTCCATGCAGCAAAAACAGCCTCATGTCGCCCCCTTTCCTTTCCGATGAATCACACGCAACCCGCATTCTAATCTCTACCCCTTTGCTTCATCCACGTGACCACCGCCACATATCACCACACCCACATCTCAACGCATGATCCAACTGGACGGTGGTGCCACCACCACCACCACCAAGCAGCAACACCCAATAATCACCACGAATACCACCACCATACAAACTCACCAAACACACTATTCATCAATATACACCAACTTCACCACAACTCGTCACCAAATACACCTCCAGTCACCACCACCTCCTGCCGCACTCTCTTCCCACACCCTCCGACGCTCTTTCCACCAAAACTCGTCACAAAATGCACAGATCTCAGTTTTAATATTTTTAAAAATGTAATTAAATCATAGATCTACGAAAAAGGAATAAGGATTTCAAAGAATTAAATGCACAAGTGACATTGTTGGATGCTTCCGAGTCAAATTATTTATATTTTAGCCAACAATGGCTCGATTATGGTGGTGGTGGTACGGCCAAAGAAGTGCGGCGTCGAGGTTGGTCGGAGATTGAAGGTTGTAAAACGAGGAGTAGTTTTGGCATTATTAGGGGAGGTAGGGAGGTTGGAGAAAGGACAATGAGGGTTATCGGAGATGGAAACTCAAGGCCGGAGCTCCGGCGATGAGAAAGTGAGAAAAAAGAGGCCGGATTTGAAATCCTTAGCTTATTCGTCGGTGAAAATCGGTGACAAATAGGGTTAAGGTGACTCGTCGGTGATGGTCGGAATCTGAATTACGTCGGCGTGTCGGTCGTACAGCAGCGACGGCGACGGCGGTGGCTGATGTATAATGTTAGTGGATGAAATTTGAAAGGTCACAGGGAGTTTGATATTGGGTTTGACTCGTTTGAGTTTTGAGAAAAGCAAATGAGATGTCACGTGGGTAGTTGTGATCTTTAATATGAGAGTTTTTATTCAGTTCGTACGGTTCGCACCGTAATTTGGTTCGTACAGGATCCTGATTCTATATATATATATATATATATATATATATATATATATATATATATATATATATATATGTGTGTGTGTGTGTTTGAGATCATATGAGAACTCCGTTCCCATGAGAACCGTGAGAACCTCGGGTTCAGAACCTTTGTACCAAACGTTCAGAACCTTTATACTTCAGGTTCAGAACTTTTGTACCAAATATTCAGCCTTTTTACTAGAGGAAACAAAATATCTCTTGCAATTAATTTGGCATAAAGGAAAATGAAGAGAGGATTAAGGTACATAATGCTTTTTTGGACTATATTTTTTAGTTTATTACTTCCTGCCTAGCATTTGAATTGTTAAAACATGATTAAACTGATAATATGACTCAATCTTATCATTCTTACGCCTCTGACACGGTATGATAATTCGTAGGGGATGTGCCGCATTATTATTTTCAAGTGGTTGATATTGAAAACCTTGTATAATATAAATATACAATACTTCATTTCTTGTGAATTGTTTTAGTGAATGAGATGTGAAATGCTCATATGCCTAATTAAGCATGAGAACACCAGCCTAAAGAAAATGTGGGACACTTGTATATTCTACCTTAGATATGTCATTTACATGTGTATTACTGAACTTGATTTTTAAAATGGGGATTAAAAACGAATGGCCTTAGTTTAGTGGATAAAGGCCTCATATGACAAATTAAGGGCATCCTAACTACTGTCTACTGCACTCATTTCATGTGCACTACCTTATTAAAGCATTTTGGTACAACTTGACTTGCAAAATTTTCATGACTTTAACCATGTGTTAGATTTTGCATTTGAACTTTTGAATGTCCTAGTTTTCGACATTTTATAACACCAAAGTTGGACAAATGAATCTGCTATTGATAAACCCGGATGCGAAGATAATCTATGAACCTTTGGTATAAAGGTTTTAAATCTTTGACACAAAGATTCTGAATCTTTGGTATAAAAATTCTGATCCTGAGGTTCTCACAGTTCTCATGGGATGAGGGGTTCTCATAGGATCTCAATCATATATAGAGGTAGGATCCGATGAGTCCACCTAAATATTTGAGTCCATGAGTCCATAAAACAATATCACGCACTATACAAAACAATATCACGAATTTTTTTTTCCAAATTTTTTTTTTCGAAATAAAAAAAAATTTCGAATTTTTTTTTTTCCGAAATTTTTTTTTTCGAAATTTTTTTTTTTCAAAATTTTTTTTCGAATTTTTTTTTTTCGAAATTTTTTTTTAACAAATTTTTTTTTCGTGTAAGTTTTGATATTGTTTAGTATAACGTGCGATATTGTTTAGCATAACTTGTAATATTGTATTACAAAACAATATCACGAAATTTTTTGTTTCAAATTTTTTTTTTCATTTTTTTTTTCAAATTTTTTTAACATTTTTTTTTCATGAAAGTTGTGATATTGTTTAGCATAACATGTGATATTGTATTACAAAACAATATCACGATTTTTTTTTCAATTTTTTTTTTTCAAAAAGTTTTTTTTTCCAGATGTGATATTGTTTAGTATAACGTGTGATACTATAAGCTGTGATATTATTTAATATAACGTGTGATATTATATCATGGACTCACGGACTCAAAAAGATTGGGTGGACTCATGTGATCCTAATTCTATATATATATATATATATATATATATATATATAGAATTAGGATCAAATGAGTCCACCTCCCTTAGGTGAGTCCATAAGTCCTAATTCTGACCATTAGATTTTAAAACAATCAAGGGTCAAGATTAAATATCAAAATAAAGGCCCTATATAAAAACACAACTAAACCCTAAATATTTCATTTGTCTGCCTCACAACAACATTTCTCACTTCTCTCTCTTCCTCCCCCACCTTCTCTCTACAACTCCGCATCCCACCACCAGCACGCACGCCCCCGCTCCCCACCACGGACCACCACGGACGACCACCACCCACAAGATCTCCTTCCTCTCGTCCTCCACTGCTCGCCTACCTCCTTTCCTCCTCTCATTTTTTTGTTGCTATTGGTGTCATTGTCTCCGCAACACCGCCTCCCTCGCCTCTCGCCCACCGTGCCTCCAGCCGCATTCCCGACACCCCCACCGCGCGCCTATTTCTGCCGCTCCTTCACGTTTCTCATTTCTCTCTTTTTATTTTATTTATTCTTTTTTTTTTCTGGTGTGTGGTGTTGGTGTTTGTAGCCGTCGTGGTTGCTCCTGGTTGTGGGGTGTGTGGTCGTCGTGACTCGTGGTGGGTGTTGGTGCGTCTCATGTGTTGTCGGCGGCGTGAGAGGGAAGAGAGGTAGCAGTCGTGGGTCTCATAGACTGCCGCCTGCTTTTTTTTTTTTTTTTTTTTTTGTTTATAAGATTTCTCGTGGCTAAGGGTGTTGGTGGTGGGTTACGTCGTTGGTGTTGGTGGCCGTTGGTGAGGGCTGCCATCCTCTCCATTATCTTTTTTTTTTTCATTTTTTTTACGATCTATCGTGTGTTGTGGGGTTGTGGCGGTTTACTTTTTTTTTTGGTGGTGGTAGTAGCAGTGGGGTTGTGGCGGTTTTCTTTTCTTTTTTTTTTTTTTTTTTCAGATCTACGGCATAATTTTGGTGGGATGGTTATGGTGTCGTGGCTGTGGGTGGAGCCGTTTGTCGAGGACGGTGGTGCTGGTCTTATGGTGGTCGGTCGTTCATTCGTGGTGGGGGGAGGTCGTTGGTGGTGGTTGTTATGGTTGGTGGCAGTGGTTGTCGATGACGTTGGACCGATTAATGTCCTATTTCATTGAGTAAAGCTTCACTTGACAAGATTTATTTCCACTTTAATGGATTAAAATCCACTAACATGGACTAAAGTTTCACTTGAATTGGATTAAAGTTTCACTAATATGGACTAAAGTTTCACTTGAATTTCACTTGAATTGGATTAAAGTTTCACTAATAGGGATTAAAGTTTCACTTGAATTGGATTAAAGTTTCACTAATATGGACTAAAGTTTAACTAAAATGGACTAAAGTTTCACATGAATTGGATTAAAGTTTCACTAATATGAACTAAAGTTTCATTATATAGACTAAAGTTTCACTTGACACGCACTAAAATTAAGACCAAAATTACATTCGTAAAACATTAATTTACATCTATAAAATTACAATATTAATTAAACTCAAATTTTTATATTATAAATTATCTAAAAAAATTAAATTTTAATTTTTAGTATTAAAGTTTTATTTGAAAAACATTAAAATTACATTTATAAATCAGTAAAATTAAATAAATTTTAATTTTTATATTAGAAATTGACTAAAAAAATTTTAATTTTAATTTTTAAGATTAAAGTTTCACTCGTAAAACATTAAAGTTATATTTATAAACCAATAAAATTAAATAAATTTAAATTTTTATATTGAAAATTGTCTAAAAAAATTAAAGTTTTAAATTCTAGCAATAAAGTTTCACCGTAAAACACTAAAGTTACACTCAAAAATCAATTTTATATATTTAAAATAAAATTTTATAACATAAATTTAGATTTTTATTTATAAAATGAGCTTAAATATTAAAGTTACAATTCTAAAGAATTAAAGTTACACTCATAAATTAAAGTTTCATTTATAAAACATTAAAGTTTTCATCTTAAAATTTTACAATCTCAATCATCAATCTTAGAAGATCAATGGCTAGGATTAGGACTTAGTGGACTCAACAATCAAGGGTCAAGATTAAACCTTAGTATAGTTTATTCAAACACATTTATTATTATAAATAAACAAAATTTGTTGATTTTATTAACAAAATATAAATTTAATGAACAAAAATACAATTAGCTATACTATAACGGCTATAAATGCACGAAAATGAATACTATGTGCATGAAAATTATTACGTGCATAAAAATGATTACTAGGTGCATGAAAATAATTGGCTCTAGATGCACGAAAACGAGTTTTAGATGAATGAAAATGGTTAGATACATGAAAAAGAGTAGTAGGTGCATGAAAATTAATAAAATGTATTTTGCCTCGATTTTCGTCAAGAGTTTATACTTTTGGGACCAAGAAATATATTACTGTAGATACCTCATTTCTGCACCTCTCGCAAACCACCCGGTGATGATTAGGCCGCATGTTTGCTACGCGGAACGATTTGTGACAGTTCGTAAGATTATCGTCAAGTGATTGCTCAAATATTAATGTCTACCTCTTAGTTGTCATCTACGTGCCGATACGGTCATTTTGACAGTAATTAGAGTACATTTGGAGTCCGGGCCTAAAACCGTCTCCATTTTCTGATAACCGTTAAATCCCGAGTCAGAATGTTCTGGAATGTTCCGGATATTTCTATTCCATATTTCATAATTTTTATCTTTTGGTAAACAATTTCCCGTAATATTCACATAAGATATTAAGGAAAACCAAATTATTCCGTCCTACCATAACTTAAACACGGAAATCTTTATTCCGCAGGAGGAAACCACTTGGGAACAGACGCAGCAGGTGTTGCGCCTCTTCCAAGAGACGCAGTGGCTGCTGCGCCTCTTCCCAGGTCCTATTCTGCGTAATTCTCGTATCTTTTTCATATCTTTCTGAGATTCACTTCCAAAGAGTCTCTGAAACCCTAATTCCTTCACGTGATTAGTATAAATAGGAGCCTTCGCTCCTCATATTTCTCACGCGAGTGTCCGCCCTTCTCTTCTCCCTTTGCATTCTAGACCTTTGTTCTTACTTTTTGGCGTCTACGTGCTTGAACATTCGACCACGTAAGCTCGGATCCTTCTGAGTACCAGCCTCGTTTGCATGACCGACCAATTTGACCAACTCCACATCAATTAACTTAATTAATCTAATCGTTTTCCTCTTACGAGGACACTTTCTTTGCATTCGCGTCGAGCATCACTAATCGATTTCTTAGTCCTTCTCGTTTCGTCAACATGTAAGTCTGAGGGTGTATAATCTCTCTTTTATTTATTGTATTTACTTTTTGTATCATCAATTGTAAGGTTTATGTCGAAAATATCATTAAAACCGATTTCTAAAACCATGCTTTAAAACCTCTTTTTACGGATTTCCAGTAGATAACCGTCGAGAAAGGACGCAGCAACTGCTGCGCCTCTTCGAAGGAGCGCAGTACCTGCTGCGCCTCTTCGTGAGGCTACCGCAGTTCCTGCTTCCTTTCTTCTTCGTTCGTCCTCTGTAATTCGTCGTGTCTATTTGTTTTCGTTTGTTCTTTAATTCTTCGCCGTAATAGCACATTAATTTCACATGTATGTCATTAATTATCATCATTAGTACGTATAATTCATCATTAAATCCGACTTAAATCCCTTATAATCAATATTTGCGGGTTTTTGTCATTAAACTCAATTCGGGTTTTAGAGATTCAATTCATCAATATTGAGTTTCCGGAATTCATCATTGACATATTTGCGTCTGTTATTTGTCATATCCATCGTATATTTGTCATTAATTCGTTATGATTAATCTATTTCATTCACCCATGTCACTAATCAATCGTTCTTTCATGTAATTAATCCGTCTTAAATCCGTCTCCTCCATGTTTTATTGTTTTATGACCCATTAATCACATGTAAATAACCTATTAATCACTTTCATCCGAGTAAATAATTTAATCAATCATTAAATTCACCAATGAGTATTAACAACACGCAATTCCGGCTTCACAGCCAGAATTTAGGTCAGGAACAGACGCAGCGTCTGCTGCGCCTATTCCAAAAGACGCAACTCTGCTGCGCCTGTTCCGGGTTGAATTCTGTCTCTGAACTCCGTTTTTGCTTTGACCTAGTTTAATTAGCATACGTATAATTAACTATTAATCGTATTATCACCTTCTGATCTATTCGTTAATTTATTTATTTATTCGTTTTCTCAAATTATCCGTTCTAAAGGTATTTTCGACATAAATCGCCTAATCCGTTGTAACTATTGTAATTTCCTTTATTGTATTTGTCATTGTATTTCTTGTATCATTTGTATGTCTTCACATGTAATTAATCTAAATTCCTATTTCGACCCCATTGTATGTTAAATTACGTGTCAACCGACTTAGTCTAATTTCCACATGCTAGGATTAAAACTTGGATGTTGTATTGCATGCATATAGCCGACGATATATCGAGTACGAATAACTTCCCTAATCATTAGTAGAGACCGCTATCGAGGCGGGCGGGATTAGGTGTTCGATCAAAAGAGCTTCCTAATACGTACCCTCACCCCTTACTCCAGATATCTGTGAACACTCGTGTTCATTGGTATCCACGAGAGTCATTCTAGACATAGAATGCTAAGGGTAACGATTGCTTAGTGTTCATGTCACTACTTTGTGTCTTGACATGACATGATGTATTCGAACGGTTCCAATTTCCCATAAAAATTGGTGGCGACTCCATACAAAAATGCAAACGCTTGTTCCTCTTCTCTCCCAAGCGCCCCCGTGGGCCCCCGCTGTCCACAGTTTGGCGACTCATTGGGGATAATACACTTACGTGTAGCAAGGGTGAAACTTGAACAAGGTTAGGGAATAGTTTATACAAGACAATTGTCGGTTTTCATAACTCGGTCTTCCTAGATCGTTTTATTCGGCCTTCCTAGGCCCAACCCAACCCATTCGACCAATCGTCCCGTCTAAACGGTCCTAATTCTTATTTGGGCCTAAGGATGGATAGCGATTGACGTTATCCATACCATGATGCTTACTCTTGTTTGTATCAAGGGCCTTCACTACTTGAGGAAATGGACTAGGAATCGGCCTTACTCTTGTTTGGTACGAGCCTCTCCACAGACTTCGGGTTTGATGGTTCGGTATGGCAACCCACCCTTTAAACCAAAACCCTTTTAAATGCACTCAGCATCCCGTTATAATGCTTGTATAAATGTTTGTACCTTACGTGATCACCTTTTCTAAACAAAACTATGACGATTTTTCAAAAATCAAAACTCTTTTCTTAATCAAAATTTCGAAATAGGCCTTCAATTAGCGCAAAATCCGGTCAAAACTCTGTCCGTTTGTCGTGTCAAAATTCGGGCCACAAGCCCATTTCAAAACCTCACTTTGAGTCCACTCCTACAACTACACTATAGTTGACTAGGACACACATTTTCAAAAACCTTGTCTTTCTTCAAAGCTCACTCTACACAAGTGGCACACACCCACTTCACGAGTCAAAACATTTCTTATTTTAGCAAGTGTGTTAGAATGGTCGATCGTGTTTTGATTCGTCGCTGATCTCTTGTCCAGTTTTCAAGATGCCTAGATCTAGCGAAACAAACCTCCACCAACTTCAAGATGGTAATGATCGAATCCTAGCCGCGCTAGCCCAAATGCAAGTTACCCAAGACCAAGTCTATGACCGCCTTGAGCTCATCGAGGGCCGTATCTATGCCGTAGAGGGAAGGTTGCCTCCTCATGAAAGTGAAGTACTAGGTGACTCCGATAATGAATCCAAGGATGAAAATCCTCTCATGGGGACGACTGTAGCTGAGAAAAGACTCTAATACTTAGAGGAGCAATTGATGTACCTTAAGGGGGATGACATTTATAGGGAGAACAATCGCAAGTATGAGGCCGTCAATTCCAAGTTGCCAACCAACTTCAATATGACGGATATCCCTAAATTCAAGGAGCACGAGAACCCTTTGAACCACATCCGTGCCTTCAAGGATTATATGTCTATTAAAGGCATCAAACCCGAGATGTTCTTAAGGATATTTCCTTCATCTCTCGACACCATCCCGAAGCAATGGTTCTACTCCTTAGATCACAAGAAGGTCACTACTTGGGAAGATGCCGCAATCGAGTTTTCTAAACAATATGCGGATAATGCCGAGATCCAAGTAAACATGCGCACTCTAGAGGTTCTTACCCAAAATGACAAAGAAGGATTCACCGACTTCCTAAGTAGGTGGAGAAAGACTAGTACCCAACTAGTTGAACGCCCGGATGAGGCTACCCTTGTGGAGAAGTTTGTGGACAATCTCAAACCCATCTATGCCAATCATTTGAGGTACCAAAACATCAAAACTTTTAAATTCTTGACCGTACTAAGGACGAGGATTGAAGATGACATCCGTAAAGGACTCTTGTCCAAAACGGTAGGTCGAGGATATCAAGGCTCAACAAGTCGTTCATACGGCTCTACTAGCAAGACCGATGAAGTTAACCTACTCGAGCCATCCAAGAAAAGTATCCCACCAAGGAAATTCACAAATCTTGGGGACACTTATTCCAACGCTCTAAAGAGGTTAATGAAGCAATGCAAACTCCAACCCTTTGGGCCTACTCCCGAACCCGAAAGGAAATCCAAATTCTGGGACGAAAACTCGTACTGTGAATACCATATGGGCAAGGGGCACGACACAGAAAAATGCTACAAGTTGAAAAACGTGCTTCAAGACATGATTGAAGATGGTCGATTGCCAATACCACCGGGAGGTAAACCCAACAACACTCAGAATCCTCTTGGAGTTCTAGTGATCACAAGTGATGAATCTACCTTAGATTGCTCACACCTCATTTCTCCAATCGAAAATGAAATCTATGCAATCGAGAATGAAGGGTTCTACTCTACTATCTCCCCTACCATTTCCGACTTCATCATATGGGCAAGGAGTATAGATGGGCAAGTTTGGGAATTAGAAAATATGGTGACAACTTTACGCGATCCAAACGCAACACCCAAAGAACATGTGCCGCTAATCTTCTCTCAAAATGCTACTATGCAAGAAGTACTCGCCATGGTAGATAAACTAGTTGACCAAATCATACGACTAGAAGATGAAATCATGAGAATGAGAGAGCTAACTTCAATAAATGGAGTTTGGGCCGACGATGATGAGGACGAATATCTCATTGAAAACTCCCTAGTCAAGGAAATAGTCCAAAATGGTGAAGACCAAGATGTGGACCACCTAACTCGTTCGGGTCGTCCATATCAAAGCACTACTCAAAACGGTCCAACCAACGTTGTCACACCAAATGATAACAAAGAGGACTCCACGGACCATTTGCTCAAGCAATTACAGAAGACGAAGGCCGATCTTTCGATCACGGCAATTAGTAGCAAGCTCGTTCCCACATCGCCAAGCTTTACTGCAAGCTTTGGCCAAACTAAATGTAGCACATAACTCGACACCTGAAGATGTAGTCAACTTGGTCTTCCAAGAATCACCAAAGCTAAGTAATCCTATTACTTTCTCAGACGAATATTTGCCACCTTTTGGCGCCAGTCATAATTTAGCTCTTTACATCACTGTCATTTGTCTAAAGAAGAACGTGCCAATGACCTTGATAGATGATGGCTCCGCGGTCAACGTCATACCCCTCAAAACGGCATACAAACTAGGCATGAAAGAGTCGGATTGGACCCCTACCAATAAAGGTGTGTGTGCATATGATGGTACACGACGAAAGGTGGTAGGACTTGCTAACCTAACCATAGCCACAGGGCCAATTGAACGAAAGGTTAACTTCCAAATAGTGGACATTGAAGCTTCCTTCAACATACTTCTGGGAAGGCCGTGGATTCACGCTTCCAAAGCGGTAATATCCACTCTTCATCAAAATATCAAGATCCCACTAAATGGCAAAGAAGTGACGATCACTTCGTCACCCATCAAGGCAATAATCGAAAAACAGTCGAACCATCAAGTCCTTGCAGATCCCGTATACGAACTTGGGGGCTTCCAAAGTGTAAGTGTCATAGAAAGTGAGTTGGCACCCTTATACTATTCTCCCTACTCCAACTTGGTGGTCAACCACATGCTCAAAACCCAGGGATACTTCCCTGGAATGCCTTTAAACCCTACCCGAAGAAATACCTTCGCACCATATAAAGAGGGCAACGCAAAGAGAATACCACTTGGACTAGGGTACAAACCCACTAAAGAAGAAGTTCTCGAAATGCTCGCTCAAGTTCAAAACCGTAAGCATGTAGGAGTCCAAATGAGACCCTATCTCCCTACTTTAAATGGGTACTTTGTTCAAGAAGGAAGTCTAGAACTCTTTCACGGATTTCCCGAGCCTTGGCATTATCTCGAGAGGAAGCTAGCCGGAATCGAGATCTTTCACGATTGCTACTTTATCCCTCCAGAAACGGTTCCTACCATCAAAACCCGTCAAGCACCTTGCTTAGAAGAACAAGCCGTTAGCCTATTGTTCGGAGAAGATCGATTTGTCAGGGCCGCGCAGGATGAGATCATTACCATGATACTTCAAGATGATCGCTTCAACCCCACCGCGTTAATCACGAAACCAACGCAAGACAAAGGATGGAGAAAATCAATCAAGTGGACCAACAATCAAGGAAGACTCTTCAAGCTCACCACTGGAGAAGGAGAGATGTTCAAAGGAGAACCAGAAGACGATGAGTTCGAGTCGGAGTCGGAGTCAGAGTCGGAGTCTAGAGAAGTCATTAGAGAGTCTCCTCCTGTCATCATCCCCACTCCCTTTGTTTCTGCTAGCTTAGCCTCGAGTAGTCACAGTAGTTCAGGAAATTCCCCAACCACTGTCCCTTTGCCGCTACTGACCATGGATCAGTTGGCTTCTTTGTTTCAACTTTACTCAAATTTTAATATGAATAAATCAGGTTCTGCTTACTCTTTGTGTTATCATGAGTGCAATTCAGTTTGCGATGATACGAGGATGACCAAGACCCGGACTCGATCGAAATACCTCCCTACATAGCCAAAGAAATACTGCAGGAAGGGGAAGGGGGACCAGTAATAGAGGACACCGAACCCATCAATGTAGGAACCGAACTAGAACCCCAAGAACTTAGGATAGGGACTACCTTGAGCTCTACCGAAAGGGCCAATTTCATAAACCTCCTAAATGAATTCAAAGACGTTTTCGCTTGGTCCTACAAAGACATGCCAGGGATCGACAGGGATATCGCTGAACATAGGATTCCGATTAAGCCGGGTTTCAAACCTCAGAAAACGAAGCTTGACGAATGAGGACAGAATGGGCTCTCAAGATTAAGGAAGAAGTTGACAAACAATTCAAAGCCGGGTTCATCAAAGTTTCCGAGTATTCTGAATGGGTAGCCAACATAGTACCTGTGCCCAAAAAGGATGGGAGAATCCGCGTTTGCGTTGACTTTAGGGACTTGAACAAAACAAGCCCTAAGGATGACTTCCCTCTACCTCACATCGACATATTGGTGGACAACACTGCTGATCACGCGTTACTATCCTTCATGGACGGATATGCGGGTTATAATCAAATCAAAATGGCCATGGAAGATATGCATAAGACCGCCTTCGTCACCCAATAGGGAACCTATTGCTATATGGTCATGCCGTTTGGATTGATCAACGCCGGAGCTACATATCAACGCACCTCAACTACACTCTTACATGACATGATGCACAAAGAAGTTGAGGTATACGTAGATGACATGATTGTCAAATCCAAGGAAAGAGAGGGGCATATTGCGAACCTTCGCAAGTTCTTCGCAAGGCTACGAAAGTACAACATGAGGCTCAATCCTCAGAAATGCACATTCGGGGTAACATCTGGAAAACTCCTGGGATACGTCGTTAGTCAAAGGGGTATAGAAATAGATCCTTCCAAAATCAAAGCTCTGATCGAAATGCCACAACCTCAAACAGAAAAAGAAGTCAGAGGATTCCTGGGAAAGGTGCAGTATATAAGTCGATTCATATCGAAACTTACGATGATTTGTGAGCCTATCTTCAAGAAACTCAAGAAAACAGACCACACCATGTGGGACGACGATTGTCAGAAGGCGTTTGACCGAATCAAAGAGATATTGGCTAAACCACCAGTGCTCATGCCACCACAACGGGATCAACCTCTTGGTTTATATCTCACATTAACCGCAACAGCCATGGGCGCCATGTTGGCTCAAACTGTAGGAAGTGAAGAAAGGGCTATCTACTACCTTAGTAAGAAGTTCCTGGAGTACGAGTGCAAATACTCACAACTCGAAAAGACATGCCTCGCTCTTGTGTGGGCAACGAAGAAGCTACGCCATTACATGCTTAGCTACTCCGTCAAAATATACTCCAAAATGGATCCAGTCAAATACCTCTTCGAGAAACCCGTCCTCAACGGACGCCTAGCAAGATGGACCCTGATGCTCTCAGAATTCGACCTCAAATACGTGCCACTGAAAGTTATTAAAGGGCGCGCCATCGTCGAGTTCTTCGCAGAAAATCTCATCAATGACGCACAAACGATAGACACTTGGTCATTTCCAGACGAGGATATACTCCAAACTGATGTAGATTCCTGAGACCTTTACTTTGATGGAGCATCAAACTTGAGAGGATTTGGAATAGGAGTGTTGCTCATTTCTCCTGAAGGCGAGCATACACCCATTGCTGTCAAACTCGACTTCGAGGTGACAAACAACGCTGCAGAATACGAAGCTTGTCTCATTGGACTATAAGCGGCAGTGAGCTTAGGCATTAAAAACCTCCGAGTACATGGGGATTCATCACTGATCATCAACCAAGTTACAGGATCTTGGAAAATTCGAAGCGAAAGCCTCGCACCTTATCAGGCTAGAATAGACCAAGTTGCCCAATTCTTTGATCACGTAACCTACCTACACCTACCTCGGGAAGAAAATCAATTTGTAGACGCTCTTGCGAAACTCGCATCTTTGATTAATATGCCAGATCACATGGTGGAAATGCCTTTGTGCATCGAACGACGGTCAGAGCCGGCTTATGTCCACCAAATGACCGATGAAGAAGAGATCGCGCAGGAACCCTGGTTCTAAGCAATCCTGAATTTTAAACTTAATGGTACCTATCCACCCGATATGGACAAGAGGGGACAACGTGCTATACGCCTACTCGCTTCCCAATACGTTCTCATGCAAGGAGAATTATACAAAAGAACACCTCTTGGTGTAATCTTACGTTGCCTTGATCATTCACAGGCGCGAAAGTTGATGGAAGAAGTCCACGACGGAGAATGCGGTCCTCACATGAGTGGGCCCATGATGGCAAAGAAAATCACACGTTTGGGGTATTATTGGACCACAATGGAATCCGATTGCATCAAATATGTAAGACATTGCCACAATTGCCAAATCTTCGGGAATGTACAACATGTCCCTCCTTCATTGCTCTATACAATGACGTCTCCCTGGCCATTTTCTGCATGGGGAATTGACATAATCGGGAAGATAACCCCGGCCGGAATAGGAGGTCACTGTTTCATTCTAGTAGCAATTGACTATTTCACCAAATGGGTAGAAGCGGCTTCCTACACCAGTCTCACGGCTAAAAATGTGGCAAAGTTCATACAAAACAACATCATCTGTCGATACGGTTGCCCACATGAGATCATTAGTGATAACGGATCACATTTCCAAGCTGAGACCGAGCAATTGCTAGCCAAATACAAGATTAGGCATCACCACTCTTCGCCCTATAGACCACAGACTAACGGCGCGGTAGAAGCGGCAAAGAAGAATGTTGTCACGATTCTCAAGAAAATGATTAACAACTATAGAGATTGGCCAAGCAAGATACCCTTTGCTTTGTGGGGATATCGTACATCTGTTAGGACGCCCACTGGGGCTACTCCTTTCTATTTGACCTACGGCATGGAAGCTGTACAACCAGTCGAGCTAGATATACCATCCTTGTGCATTTTACTCGAAAGTCAAATCCCGGAAGCCGATTGGAAGAGGGATAGATATGAAGAACTCATCCTCCTGGATGAACGTAGGCTACGCGCCTTGCATAATGTCCAAACATATCAAGCACATATCAAACGAGCTTTCAACAAAAGGGTTACGCCAAGAAACATCAAAGAAGGAGACTTAGTGCTCAAATCGGTTAGAGCTCTTCTACCTGTTGACCCACGGGGAAAATTCAAACCTAATTGGGCCGGACCATTTCTAGTCAAATCCATACTCCCAGGGGGTGCGGTTAGAATCACAGACCTAGATGGGAATGAGTTTTTGAACCCAACAAACCTTTACCAACTAAAATGATACTATGCCTAGGATAGGAACAAAAACGCGCCTCGCGTAACCCCACGTGTTGATCTTGTGGCACTAAATAAACGGCCCCTGGCAAAGCTGAAATAAGCTAATGTCACTGTGCTCTTGCATTTTGACAAATTTATCATCCTCGTATCATCAAATAAACTAAATTTGCACCTTCGGAGTAAGCAAAAAGCTCATGCTTATTTTCTAAGTTCATTACAAGCTCTTGCTTAGAACAATTATTCTTTTACATTTACTCGAAGTACGCACAAGGGTTTGATTTCATTTTTTTAAGTGAATACGTAGGCAACCCTTCATGGGATTCAACCCATTATCTAAAATGTAAATAGAAGGACATTTGCATTGCATTTGGAATTCGACAAGGATAATAAATAGAAAATCACAGCGGTTTCATAACCATTTAACCTTTTTTATTTCATTCATTTTCTAATAATAATAGTACGCTACATAATAAAAATAGAATAGGCTAGGATTCTAAAAACCCCACCTTTTTATTACAACAATAAATAATAATAATAATCAAATAATAAATAAAGACTCGGGCTATTCCTCCATCTTCCCCTTGCCCTTGTCATTCTTGTCATATTTCTTGTCACGACCTCGAGCCGGACGCTCTTGCGCCACTTCAGACCTAATCACCAACGGTCTTTCTCGAGGCCTAGCTTTTCCATTCTTGCCAGTCACCATCTCCACGACAGGAGAGATCTTTGGTTTCTTCGAGGGATGAACGGCTTGAAACCCGGCTTCTTCTTCTCCTTCTGTCAGATGCTTCTCTTTCTCTTTCTCTACCTCGCGCACCTTGTAGTCAACGGGCTCGCGCTTCCTCAATCTCTCGCGTTCTTCAGGAGTTATAGCTCTTCTCCATCGCAGATAAGAATCCGACACCCACAAGGCATTGGCGGAGAAATTCAAGAACCACATGTTTCTTTGGGCCCATTTAATGACCCACTCTCTTCGGCTCTCTGTAGTAAGCGCCATAGCAGTCTGCGGGACGGTATCAAGCTTCGGGATCGTCTGTTTCAGCCCAACTTGTCTCATCAGCCTTTCCGGGAAGATGCACACCATGAACTCCAATCCAGGAATGCGCACGGACCTAGTGGGATCCAAAGAAGACACTCCAGTGACGGATTTGAGGTGCCACCACGGTACGACCCACCTAATCAACGGGCCATCATCGCTCTTCGCTTTGTTCTTCCGATGAATTACGGACCGAGTGAAGTCCACCATATACAACCTCATCCTCATCGCAATCGAGCGGGCATGATAAGAAAGAACATGAACTGGAGGCTCGATCAATCGGAGCCGTTCCATAAGCCAAACCTACCAAAAGCGGGTATTAGATATAAAAAAAAATAAAAAAAAAATAAAAAACGAAAACAAAAAAAACGACAAAAAAAAAAGAAGAAAAAAAAAATGTGTCTTTTACCTGCAGAATGACGGGACTCCCCAAATACGGTAGATCGCGGTTGGATTTCCTATTATCCAAGCCCAAAAGAATCTCTCCTAAGCATAAACAAGCTGGGCTCCTGCGCAGCTCCATCTGCTCAACAAGGCCCAGGAGACGGGGATCACCTCTCAAGTCTTCATCAACATGCCCTTGGAAGACATACACATGCAACAAGCAAAAGCCAAATGCCCTCCGCCTAGCAACATGAGAAACGGTGGGGTCGGCCCTGTTGATGAATCGATCTATGAAGTCCAACATTCGCACTCCCTTCGAGGTCACTAGACGGTCCGCCTCAAGTCTAGTCAACCCAAGCAAATCTCTAAATTTGCTCTTGTACCCTTGCGAAGTAGAAGGAATGGCAGGCAAGTGTTAGGGATCCCACCCACCAATAGCGGCAATTTTTTCAGGAAATGGGCAAATATCACCTCCAGGGAACGCAAAAACATGGTAATTCGGGTTCCAATAGTCAAGACAAGCATCCAAGAACGGTTTAACAACCTTGATAAGTTTTAAACTCAACAAAGACCCAAAATTATAAGCACCCATATCATGTTTCTCCATGTTCGAAAATTCGTTGGTCCATTCCTTCAAGCGAATCTCCAAAGTATTCATGATGAAAAGATTATTTTGAGAATTTTGTGTAATTAGACGAAGAAGAGACGGAAGAATTATGTGAATAAAAGCTCCATCGACGTTTCTATTTATACTAACTTCTTTTCCAAAATCCGTCGAGAAGCGAAACACCTTGGGAACAGGCGCAGCACCTGCTGCGCCTCTTCAAAGGGACGCAGCTCATGCTGCACCTCTTCCTCAGCTTCACTTCTATGATTTTCCGCGTTGGATCTTTCCTAATTCCATGACGAATAATTTCCTATTCCTACGGGTTATTATTTTGGTAAATACGTGAAGATTACCATATTTCAGGTTTCCTAATTCCGCGGGCACGCATTTCGGGGCGACATCGACATTTTCGCCATATTACCACACTTGCACATTTTTATTTTACGAAATGATTTTCATTCTCATTTTGGGAAATAATTTTCGTATTAATTCATTTTAATTTTACATTTCTCATTTAATTCATTTAATTTAGAAAATAATTTTCAATTTACCGAATTTCAACATTTATATATTAATTTCAATTTCTTAATTTCATTTCTACATTTCTAACTTATAGATTTCTGTTTTTTTTCTTTTTTTAAGGGTAACCCTTCCTACCGTCGAGTCATTTCCGGCAAATTTTTTGCATTTTTTTTGCATTTTTTTGCATTTTTGCATTCTTTTGAGTCTTTCGTTTTGCGCTAATTAAGGCCATATGTATATACAAATGTATGTTTTGCGTGATTTTTATGTAAATTTCGACAGCATGACGGCATAAACCGTCATCTGCCAAACCTGTTCAGAGCTAACCTGCAGATACAAGCAACACAACCCAAAGAAAGAAAGGCCCTCAAGCCATCTTATATACACCAAACAAGGGAAATGTACAACAACCGGGGCTCTCGCCCAAACAAAGTCCAAAAAAGTCCAAAATCAATGTCCAAATGTGCAAGTCTACAAAAGCTACACAAAACTACTGGCATTGCCCTCCCGGCTCTGCAACTCTTGCCGCAAGAGCAGCAATCTCGGCGTCCCGAACCTCGAGCTCCCTCAACAAGCGAGCTGTCTCCTCCCGAGACTGGGCCAACTCTCGCTCCAGCTCGCGATCACCCTGTAAACAACAAAATGACTCATGTCAATCGTTTCAAGCAAAGTCGGAAAATTAAAAAACAAAAATGGAATAGGCATAAGGTTCATACCTGACGACCTCGACCGCTGACAAGTGCCTCGACGGCAGTAGCTCGCAGCCGGTTGGCCACCCTCCACAACGCCACAAACCGAGACGGCGCAACCTGCATTTTCAAAAAGAAATTCTCAACAATTGAACAAACTCAATCAAATGTGTTCTTACACAGAAGTTATGCAAAGTTAGAGGCTCACCCTCCAAATCAGATGCTGCCAGTCGTCCAGGCCATCATCCGTCACAGCTACGTCAAAGTCACGCAGCTCGGAGATCGTCGTCCTTCCGGTCGCGTCAGTGTACTCGAGGGTCTCGGGGTACTCTGGGGGCTCGATGCCCGCCGCCTCGACCTCCTGCAAATCCAAACATTTCTCATTAACCGATGATCTTTCATCGTAGTTTTGAAAATCAAGAGGAAGAGTAGAAGATGCTCACCACTACCGGCCAGTACGCCAACCTCCCGTAGAGGAACGCCGAGTAGTCCTCGCTAAGAAGAAGGAGGGCGTCACCACCGGCACCAGCCAAGTCCGCCTCCCTCTCCGCCTCAGAAGGCTCCCTGAACATCGTCCTGGGAGAATCGACGGGAACCGTCAACACGTCCCAAGAGCACTGACGAGCCAAGCGCTCGCCCAAGTACCACACAGGACCCATCGACGTCCTCAACAGCAGCCGGCTCGAGCTCCTGGGTCGAAGGACCTCAGCCACGAAAGGAGGCGCTCCAGCGTACTCCGCCCAAGGTCCGGGCACCCACTGGGACAAGATAAACAAGGATCATTCCTATGATCAATTAAAAGACAATATATAGAAGCAAATGAATATAATTAAGATACTTACGCTGTCCAGCTGAAGAGCGTTCACATCCCGCCGGTAGACACAGTGAGAAGAACGGTTGCTCTTCGTCCTCCACATCGCCCAATCCCTCACCACGGGATAGGCCTTCTCCAGCGGCTCCGTCCTCTTGGGCGCGAGGCTCGGGAAGTAGGAGTACACCCACGCCTATAAAAGCAAGATAATCAATGACGATCTTTCAGGATTTGATAAAGAGAGGAATTGATTTCGGTCTAAAGGAAGGTTCATACCTCCAGCAGTAGTCCAGGCCCGACAGCACCAGGAGAAGTCCCCTTCTCCATCAACTCCGGACGAACCATGGCCCTCATGAAGCGGATGAGGACCGCAAAACCAGCAGTGACCCAATCCCAACGTCCTAGGGAACTCAGGTCAGAAAGGAAGGGAAGCAGCTTCGTCGACAGCCTCTCGCCCTTGTCTCCGAGGTAAATCGAAGACAGAAACCACGAGCCACAAACGAGCCCTCTCCGCTCCAGTAAAGGGAGGAGGAGCCGTCTCCCTCCCATCAATCATCACCAGCGCGGGATCTTTCCCGCAAAGTAGTCTCGAACGTAGGAGCTGGGCACCAAACCCGGCACTGTAACAGCCTTCGGCGACAAGTTCCAACCGATCAATCTCCTCGCCTTGGCCGAGTCCACCCTCATGGCAGTCTCCGGCCACTCCACCTCCTCGGTCCCACACGACAGACCAGAAATCATGCCGTAGTCCTCCAGAGTGACTCCCACCTCACCAAAAGGCATGTGAAACGTGGAAGTCGTATCCCAGAATCGGTCCAAGAAAGCGCGGACCAGGCTAAGGTTAGCCCGCAGCTTCCTCTTTGCGATATCCCTCCAGGCCTGCACCAAAGAACCGAACGCTCCACGCTCGATCATGGCCCGCTCCTCTGCCGACAGCCGCTCGTTGTGCTCCATCGCTGTCGTGTAACCCGAGAACGACCTGATGTTCCCGGCCTCCTATTATGATTTGAAACAAAAGTTATCTTTAGTTTTGAATGAAAATCAAAAGAGATATGAACGAATAAATGAAAGAGGATGAGTAATGAGTAGTGAATTCCTATTTACCCAGCTCTTCACCGTCCTGTAGGACAGGTGACCCTCTGCAGCCCACAGCAGGTGCCTACTCTCCCAAGTCTCAGCCCACACAGGAGCTCCTCTCAGCTGACGACTTCCTCGTCCAACATTGGCCCGTCTCGGGGCCTCCTCCTCCTCAACAGCCTCCTCCTCCTCGTGGACCTCGTCCCCAGCAGCCATCACCGCGGCGGTGAAGGCCTGCTCTAAAGCCTCCTCGACAGTAGCAATGTCTATCTCCATGGGAGTCCTACCAGAAGTAGAAGCTACATCATCTGCAACATTAAAGCAAATTTAGGCCGCGTCACGTGACGACAAGCCTTGGTTAAGGGATTTTCGAGCCTTCGAAGCCCTGAAATCGCTCTTTTCTCGCCATCTTTGGCCACATTCTCGCAAACCCGATCACTCATGTGGTAATTTGGGTCAAGTCAAGCCTAATTAGAAGCCTAGTTCCGGGTTCGAGCCGAAATTTCGGCAGCATTTCGTTATAACGGCGATTATGCCCTAGAAAAGTGTCCTGAAAAAGCCGTCACAAACCAAAATTCCGAGATGGTATAAAGTTTACCCATCATTCAAGGATCCCAACTATCAAGTTTCATCGCAAATGGGCAATCCTAAGGCTATTTTCGAAGCAATTTGCGGTTTAGCTGTGAAACCGTCTCAAATTTCACTCAAAGGCTCAAAACTCAATGAAAATTCGAAACAAATACATGGTTATGTTCCTAATAGTACCAATTATCCATTTCTAATGTCAGTTTCACAAGGCAAATGCATTTGGGGGAAAAGCCCCAAATTTTCGATCAATTAGGTCATAAACCCTAATTTTTTCGATCCAAAATTCGACAAATATAGACGATTAATGCAAGAATGAGACACATACCTCGATTAGTCATGATTAATGCAAGCTTTTGGATCAAACCTTGGCGGAAATGATTGATTTTTGAGAGAGAAATTGGAGGATTTGTATTTCGAAATAATGAAATGAACTTCGATTATCGCGTTTTTACGAAAAATACACTTCGGGAATGACGCGGCGGAAGAAAGGCGCCCACTCTTCCAAGAGACGCAGCTCTTGCTACGCCTCTTCCTTGTGTTCCCTCCATACGGATTTTCAAAAATTCGTTATGAATTTGTTATTTGTGGGCCCATCTTTGGTGCGCCTCTTCCCTGATGCTATTTTATCCTTTTGGTCCGTTCGATGATTTTCTTTCATTCCGGCCCGCATTTTCAAGCCAGCAGCAGACTGTTGCATATTATTTATTCCTTTTGAGACCTTTGCTTGTCGTAACGAGCATTTATTCCCTCACAGAATTCGACACGCCTTCATTATAACGAGAGTAAGCGGATACACTTTCCCTCTCACGACATGGAGACTAATTCCCAATCATGTCCCCAGCGAGAGTAAGCGGACGTACTGTCCCTCTCAAGACATGAAGATTAACATCTACCTAAGCGATTTCTCCTCGGCGGTTCCCTTTGTGTCCCGCTATCTACGTATTTCCCGAAGACTACCCAAGCAGACCTTCTTTCAGGCAGTTCCCTTTGTGTCCTGCTACTCACCTTATTTAGTCCTTATGCCTGATCTTCGCTCAATAGCTCCCATGTACCTCCGGAAGCATCTCGAGAAGAAGTCTCAGGTATGGTCTCTTCTTATGGCTGGCGAGCCTCCTTACGTAGTCTAATGGACTTTAAACGACCCTCCCCGATAGTCGACAGACTCTAAAATGTTCCCGACGACAGGTCCTTGGCTCAGACCCCTTGAGCCGCCTCGCGTCGCCATAGTCGTTAGGTTGTAATCTTCGATTGACCTGATGGCTATACTTTGACTTTCGCCTTGTCCAAGCCTCAGTCAAAGTGGGGGCTCTGTAGATACCTCATTTCTGCACCTCTCGCAAACCACCCGGTGATGATTTGGCCGCATGTTTGCTACGCGGAACGATTTGTGACAGTTCGTAAGATTATCGTCAAGTGATTGCTCAAATATTAATGTCTACCTCTTAGTTGTCATCTACGTGCCGATACGGTCGTTTTGACAGTAATTAGAGTACATTTGGAGTCCGGGCCTCAAATCGTCTCCATTTTCTGATAACCGTTAAATCCCGAGTCAGAATGTTCTGGAATGTTCCGGATATTTCTATTCCATATTTCATAATTTTTATATTTTGGTAAACAATTTCCCGTAATATTCACATAAGATATTAAGGAAAACCAAATTCTTCCGTCCTACCATAACTTAAACACGGAAATCTTTCTTCCGCAGGAGGAAACCACTTGGGAACAGACGTAGCAGGTGCTGCGCCTCTTCCAAGAGACGCAGTGGCTGCTGCGCCTCTTCCCAGGTCCTATTCTGCGTAATTCTCGTATCTTTTTCATATCTTTCTGAGATTCACTTCCAAAGAGTCTCTGAAACCCTAATTCCTTCACGTGATTAGTATAAATAGGAGCCTTCGCTCCTCATATTTCTCACGCGAGTGTCCGCCCTTCTCTTCTCCCTTTGCATTCTAGACCTTTGTTCTTACTTTTTGGCGTCTACGTGCTTGAACATTCGACCACGTAAGCTCGGATCCTTCTGAGTACCAGCCTCGTTTGCATGACCGACCAATTTGACCAACTCCACATCAATTAACTTAATTAATCTAATCGTTTTCCTCTTACGAGGACACTTTCTTTGCATTCGCGCCGAGCATCACTAATCGATTTCTTAGTCCTTCTCGTTTCGTCAACATGTAAGTCTGAGGGTGTATAATCTCTCTTTTATTTATTGTATTTACTTTTTGTATCATCAATTGTAAGGTTTATGTCGAAAATATCATTAAAACCGATTTCTAAAACCATGCTTTAAAACCTCTTTTTACGGATTTCCAGTAGATAACCGTCGAGAAAGGACGCAAAAATCGCGCGCCTCTTGAAGGAGCGCAGATACTGCTGCGCCTCTTCGTGAGGTTGCCGCGAGCTTCTGCTCCTTTCTTCTTCGTCGTCCTCTGTAATTCGTCGTGTCTATTTGTTTTCGTTTGTTCTTTAATTCTTCGCCGTAATAGCACATTAATTTCACATGCATGTCATTAATCATCATCATTAGTACGTATAATTCATCATTAAATCCGACTTAAATCCCTTATAATCAATATTTGCGGGTTTTTGTCATTAAACTCAATTCAGGTTTTAGAGATTCAATTCATCAATATTGAGTTTCCGGAATTCATCATTGACATATTTGCATCTGTTATTTGTCATATCCATCGTATATTTGTCATTAATTCGTTATGATTAATCTATTTCATTCACCCATGTCACTAATCAATCGTTCTTTCATGTAATTAATCCGTCTTAAATCCGTCTCCTCCATGTTTTATTGTTTTATGACCCATTAATCACATGTAAATAACCTATTAATCACTTTCATCCGAGTAAATAATTTAATCAATCATTAAATTCACCAATGAGTATTAACAACACGCAATTCCGGCTTCACAGCCAGAATTCAGGTCAGGAACATACGCAGCGTCTGATGCGCCTATTCCAAAAGACGCGGCTCTGCTGCGCCTTTTCCGGGTTGAATTCTGTCCCTGAACTCCGTTTTTTCTTTGACCTAGTTTAATTAGCATACGTATAGTTAATTATTAATCGTATTATCACCTTCTGATCTATTCGTTAATTTATTTATTTATTTATTCATTTTCTCAAATTATCCGTTCTAAATGTATTTTCGACATAAATCGCCTAATCCGTTGTAACTATTGTAATTTCCTTTATTGTATTTGTCATTGTATTTCTTGTATCATTTGTATGTCTTCACATGTAATTAATCTAAATTCCTATTTCAATCCCATTGTATGTTAAATTACGTGTCAACCGACTTAGTCTAATTTCCACATGCTAGGATTAAAACTTGGATGTTGCATTGCATGCATATAGCCGACGATATATCGAGTACGAATAACTTCCCAAATCATTAGTAGAGGCCGCTATCGAGGCGGGCGGATTAGGTGTTCGATCAAAAGAGCTTCCTAATACGTACCCTCACCCCTTACTCCAGATATCTGTGAACACCCGTGTTCATTGGCATCCACGAGAGTCATTCTAGACATAGAATGCTAAGGGTAACGATTGCTTAGTGTTCATGTCACTACTTTGTGTCTTGACATGACATGAGGTATTCGAACGGTTCCAATTTCCCATAAAAATTGGTGGCGACTCCATACAAAAATGCAACCGCTTGTTCCTCTTCTCTCCCAAGCGCCCCCGTGGGCCCCCGCTGTCCACAATTACCTATTCTTAATATTCTATGTCGAATCTAAATATGTCGTTATTTAAAAAAAAAAATCTGTAAGGTGGGGTTCTCAAGGTTCTCATTATGTTGGTGGTTCTCATAGGATCCCAATTAACTATATATATATATATATATATATATATATATATATATATATATATATATATATATATATATATATATATATATATATAATTAGGATCACATGAGTCCACCCTATCTTTTTGAGTCCGTGAGTCCATGATACAATATCACACGTTATAGTACACAATATCACAAACTTACGGTTTCACACGTTATACTAAACAATATCACAATCAAAAAAAAAAGTTTTTGAAAAAAAAATTCGAAAAAAAATTCGTGATATTGTTTTGTAATACAATATCACACGTTATACTAAACAATATCACAGCATACATTAAAAATTTTTTTTTTTAAAAAAAAAAAAAAAAAAAAAAAAAAAAAAAAAAAAAAAAATTGAAAAAAAAATCGCGATATTATTTTGTAATACAATATCACACGTTATACTAAACAATATCACAGCTTAAAAAAAAAAAAAAAAAAAAAACTTTTTCGGAAAAAAAAAATTTGAAAAAAAAAATTCGAAAAAAAAAATTGAAAAAAAAATTGGAAAAAAAAAAATTTGAAAAAAAAAATTGAAAAAAAAAAATTCCGGAAAAAAAAATTCGTGATATTGTTTTGTATAGTGCGTGATATTGTGTTATGGACTCATGGACTCAAATATATAGGTGGACTCACCGGATCTTGCATATATATATATATATGTATGTATGTATGTATGATTCTTTGAAGATTTATCTTATGTTGGATTCAAAAATAAAACTCAATTTTTTTTGTAATTTACTATGTCTCTTATTTTATTAGCTCAAAAATAATTATCTCCAGCTGAGTTTATTATTAAAAATAAAAATCGTGTTTTAAAATAGTTGGAGTCTCTAGAATTGCCTGAAAAAAGCCTCATATATATATATATATATGTATATATATATATATATGTATATATATATATATATGTATATATATATATGTATATATATATATGTATATATATATATATATATGTATATATATAATAGATTTAATGCCCGTGCGATGCATGGGTAGTTTGTAATATCTTATGATTCAACATTCAATATTAATCTCTATACCTATAAACTTATAAATTAAAATATCACTTTCTTTGGTCATTAATCTTTCGGATCTTCTGTTTGAATAAAGTAATAGATTAAACTTTATTTGAATTTTCACTTATATAATTAAATTTACTGTTTTATAACTTTCTTTTATTAATCTAACCTAACCTTCCATGAATCAACCTCATAGCTCGAATAATTTATCACAAAGCTCAGATTCTACACCGTACAACATGAATTTTTTATGAGCTAATTCAAAGTCATGTTTTTAATGTGTAATTGGTTGAACTCAATACGCTATAATAAAGCTCATATTCTTT
This sequence comes from Silene latifolia, assembly GCF_048544455.1. Lineage (NCBI taxonomy): Eukaryota > Viridiplantae > Streptophyta > Magnoliopsida > Caryophyllales > Caryophyllaceae > Silene > Silene latifolia. The sequence continues at coordinate 34,635,694 of NC_133529.1, read as the reverse complement.
AACATAAAGCTCGAATACTTTATCACAAAGCTCAGATTCTACACCGTACAACATATACAACTGGTTGTATAATCCATAAATTTTAGTTCAACCTCCCGCTCAAACACCTAGCTAAGTTAAATTGTAAATACTCTATAAAAACATATATAACTGGTTGTATAGTCCATAAATTGTAGTTTAACCTCCCGCTCAAATACCTAGCTAAGTTAAATTGTAAATACTCTATAAAAAAACATAAAACGTTAACAATCACAAAACTAACAATTTTCTTACTCTTGAATGCTTTTCATAGTCTTGTGTCGAAAAAACCACTAAGTTCAATTCTTTAATGTTTAAGATATATTTTAATATTCTATCAAACGGAAGAATTAAAATATTATCGACTTTCATCCGACATTAATATATGTATAAATTGAGATTCTTAAATGAATACACGGTCTTTAATATGCATACACACTGTACTCTCCAAAATTTGTGATCAATATGGCGACAATATTCCTAAATTTATAGAACAATCTTTGTAATTTTTGGCATTCGGATATAGTAACTACAATCTCAATCTTGCCGTTCATGCTGATATGTGTGTTTCACATTTAATATTTCCCATCAGAATAAATTATTAGGCCACTTGAAGTCAAAAGACACAACTAACAAAGAATTGAATACTAAATAAGACGATGATTCGAAATCGTAGTAAGTTTGGTTAACATACAATGATACAAACATAAGATAACTGCATGACAAAATAATAGATGAATTGAAGTAATAAATCATACATACAGTCTAAACGAATGTAAATTGTTCTATTTTAGCCGATTCTCATATAAATAATTTCACAGAATATCTAATCAAGAAGGTTTCTTCTTGTCTTTCGCCATGACCATGCTCGTTTACATACTACCATATTCGGGATTGTTTTCTTCACCAAAATAAAAATTTCGGGTTTGTTTGAACGGTGTTTACTATGTTGACATGAGTTAATTCCCGCAATTTTCTCAATATGGGTTTTGATAAAATCAATCGAAACCATAAAATAACTGCATGACAAAATTGATCGCTAAATACAACAAATGGCTCGTAAGACCATCGTTTTTAACACCTTTCACATAACTTCTTAAAGCTAATCAAGATACTTACCATTATAGCTGATAATTAAAGAAGTAATAACATCTATATGATTGAATTTGGTACATCTAGACCGTGCAAGTAACAAAGAAACAATCAGACCAAACCACTTATTTGTGTGAATAAATGTACTGATCCAAAAGCTAAAGTGGCTGAGAATATAAGTTTTTGTTTGATAAACTATAACGATATGATGTTTCTGTAAATGTATATGCCCCTTTCTATTCTTTGCTCAAAATTAACTCCAGATCGAAAAACAAATTCACAAACAATTTTGTACCTACTGTAATGTGTTGTTCTCCCCTCTTAAACAAATGAAGTGGATGACGCGTTTAGAAGATGTGCTAACTTGTATCCAAAAAGTTTGAATCATGCGGAACTTGTTCCCGTGAAAATCACATTGAAGAAATTCCATTAATAATCGCATAGTCGTCATATCATTAATTGTTAAACACTATACAATATACTGAACAATAAACCGAATCACGTAATAATTAAACCCAAAACAAAAAAAATGAACATAAGCTATAAAGAAACAATTAACGTAATAATTAAACCTAAAACAAAAAACGAACATAAGCTAGAAAGAAACAATTAGGTCGAAAATACTATTATAGCCTTCTCCAATGAACTACGTATGGAGTATTTTATAAAGAGATATTAGTCCTTGTATGAGTTATAGACTTCTTGTTAAAATCAAACAACACCGTAAATAAATGTTTCCTAATCAATCTTTATTGGTTGAGAGTTTAAACAACTTCATTCTATTATTTTTTTATTTCAATTTTTTATTTTTTATTACTTATTATTATAAATTAGGTAGTTTACATATGGAGTATTTTATAAGGAGATATTAGTCCTTGTATGAGTTATAGACTTCTTGCTAAAATCAAACAACACCGTAAATAAATGTTTCCTAATCAATCTTTAATTGTCGAGAGTTTAAACAACTTCATTCTATTATTTCTTTATTTCAATTTTTTATTTGTTATTAATTATTATTATAAATTAGGTAGTTCAAAAATATTGGACTCTCTATAATCTCTCGGAAAAAGCTTCCTTTATTAATATAGATAGATAGATAGATAGATATTGATTATGTAGTGTAAATAAGATAAAAGCAGAATATTACTACCATTATATAGAGGTAGATAAGAGAAAAGCAGAGTATTTAGAGAGTAACAATTTGTTTTGTCTTATTTACCCACATGGATAGTACTTGATCCATCGCAAGCTTGTGACGGATATGCCCGTCAAAAGGGAGATTTGCTGTAATTTAATAATTTCCCGATTCCTGCCATTTATTTACATTCCTGTTTCCATAATTAAATTGAAACCAGAACCAATTTTCACTCGAAAAGACGGGATTCGGGTTTTGAATTCCGATTTTGACTAGAATTGTAGTAACGCCCTCATCCAAACCTTTTGCTTGGAGCGGTTACTCATGAGCATCTCGAGAATTTTTCAGGAAATCATTCATCCTAAGACTACTCCCCCCTAACCAGTGGCGGAGTAGAAACAAATAATAAGGTTGACCATTGAATACTTAATCATGTATATAGAGAAATACATTCACTTAACCAATAGTGTAAGCTTATGAATACTCTTTCGTTAACATTAGTATTACAGTTTTGGTTTATAAATTTTGTTTGGATTTTTTTACTCGTCCCTATTCCCTAATGAACATCATATACCTGCATTCTCCTTAATCCACATCACCACCATATAAAAATCTTTTTGACCATTTTTCTTTGGTGGGGCCGGTTATCCCAACTTACAAAACATAATTTGGAGGTAATTTTCAGTATTAAATTAGTCATAATGATTGTCTAATCATTAAATTTATCATATGATTTTATAAAATATTTTATCTAAGTTCGTTTTTTGATCCAAATTGCAAATACACATCAAATAATTAGTAAAAAAACAATGTCACCTTCACAAAGGTCCTAAGGTAAACAATATTATACAACCAGTCAGTGGTGGAGCTAGGGGGCTAGCACGGGCGGTCGTCCCCCCTGGCGGATGAAATTTTCAAAGTTTTTAGTTAATTTTTTCGAAAAATTTTCGAGTGTATCTTATGAAATTAGTCGTTCCCCCACCCCCCCCCCTAAGTTCAAATCCCAGCTCAAACATCGCAACCAGTTATACAAGAGCATTGTACAACCTTAATAAAAAAAATTATGATTGTATTATCCTACAATTTAGTGTGTGTTTGGCCTAGCTTGAAAATGTGTTTTTGGCCTCAAAAACACTTTTTGGCCAAACATACTATTTTCTAAAAGTTAAAAAAAAAATTCTCAAAAGCTAAAATTCCATATTTTTGCCCATAGAAATAGAAGCAGCAATTTGTTGCTTCTGCTTTTGAAAAACGCTTTTGAAAAATTAAACTTGAAAAACAAAAACTCATTTTTGAGAAATGAGGCCAAACATGCTCTTAATATAAAGAAAATGATTTGAATTATTATAGGATCGTTAGTGGTCGAATAGCCATATGATCGGGTGGAATCGTTTAAAATTTTAAAATTCTCATTTTGTACTAGTGTTCCAAGTTTATTCAATCTTCTCACACCTTAAAATTAAAGGTATATCCATATATATATTATACGAAATATAAAGTACGGAATACAATTATACTAAAGTTGAATCAAGCCTATTTGTAGTTTTACGATTCTGTAACTAATCTAACACTCCATCTACGATTTAATGTAGAACTAGTTTTAAACCCGTGCAAAAAAATGCACGGGCTATAATAATAGGCGTTATCATTGACATAGAAGCATGTAAATGAGCATAATAGTGCTCTGCAGCGGGTTTATAGAATTAGGTGCATGAAACTGTCTCACAAGCAAGCGGGGTTACATCCTAAAACCAATTGATGATAGGAAGAGTAGTCCACTTACTTATAAGCTAGTCCTTTCACTATTATTCTACCGATGTGGGTTAATTCCCCCCACACACATATGGGAAGAGACCCCGACAATTATATTCCAATGTTGTGACGGTATAAAAAATATCATATAACACTTAATTTTATTTTGATAACTCGACATCTTAGGATAAATACGGACATATTTAAATGTGTAGGTTATCAAATTATAATATTATGTTATTAAAATAAAAAAAAATTGTACAACTATATTAACTAATTTAGTTGGGTTGTTGGGTTGTTGGGCTAATCTTATATTGATAAATTGGTCCTATAAAATAATTTGTGTAATTAATTATATATATATCGGCCCAATTAAATACCCTAATTTCTGGGCCCATTTATATGTTACTTGTAATAGTTCATCTGATAATAATATCCTATTTATTAAACAAACAACCACAGAGCTGAGTTGTCGCTCTGTGGTTAAAAGTTCATTTCTTTATATTTTTTCACAAGGGTCCCACCCACGTTCAATGGCTTCTTTTATTTACACAATACATCAGTGTACACTGTATAACAACCTATCTCACAAATGGTCTCATATATGATTAATGTAAATTGTCCATTAATTAACTTTAAAATTTTAATCTTTACTGTTAATTTAATTCAGATATATACTCAAAAGTCAAAAATAACATAATTAACAACTATAAAATACAATCTAGAAATTATACACTGTAATCTCATAAAATAATATAAATTGCTTACAATCATTAACATAAACTCAAATTTCAATTAAAATAAAAAAATATCAATTATATTTAGAAATTTATAATTATAAATACTCATATTCCATCCAAATAAAAAATAAGAAAACAAAAAAGTATTATAATAACAATTTATAATAACAAATACGAACACCCCTTAAAACAAATAAAAAATAAGAAAATAAAAAATATTATAATAACAATTTATAAACACCCCACATAAGATCTGGGCATAGTTTTTTTTTCACATATGCTTGAATTTGATTTACAAAGAACTTTTACAAACAAGAAAAAATCAAATGAGATAGATATGAAAATAAAAATATACTAACATGAACTATTAAATCTGAAGAATGCTTATGAAAAAATACAACAAAAATATAACAAAATTAGTTAATAATATGGAGAGTAAGTTTTTATAATTAATTGAGTTAAAATAGGGTGAAAAAGATGTTTAATATGGACCAAGGATGATCATGATGCATGAATAATATTGAATGTGTTGTTAAGGATAAGAATGTTTGGTTGAGAAGTGAGGGGCGGCTAAGTAGAAAGAAGGTTTTTTTAGTTTCACTACTACAGATACAGGCTATAACAACGGTCAAAAACCGTTGTTATATAAAAAAGCGGACGTTGTTAAAGCGTCCGTTGTAAAAGGTTTTAACAACGGTTGGTTTTCTTAAGGAAACCGTTGTGAAAAATATTAACAACGGTTTTAAGTATAAAAACCCGTTGTGGAAAGTGTGACTCAATTTTGGGGGGAAAGTTATAACAACGGGTTTGAATATACAAAACCGTTGTTATATATAACGACAACGGGTTGTTTGTAAATAACCGTTATTGTTTGTTCTTAAAAAAAAAAAAAATTAAATTAAATATTACTAGATGCATGTATAATTACGGCCCGTTAGAATTCCGATGCATGCAGAATATCCCTTAAATTAATTACCAACGGTTTTGAAAAAACTTATAAATGTGACTAGCTATAAATATTAAAGCATCCTTTACTAACATTCATTAATTGAAACAACATGGCAATGAACCCTAATTTTATCAACAACGAAGAATGGCTTACACAAACGATTGAAGATGATGGGAAGGTTCTCGCCGGGCTCCCCGCCGATCAACACCCATTAATCAAAGCATCCCTTGAACATCAACGGAATTATTGGATTAAGAGGCGTGAAGCAATTCAGCTAGTCAACAAAGCCTCATCATCATCATCATCTTCATACCCTCGTCGGCCTGTTACTCGCAACTTGGTCAGCCAACGAGAGATATGTTGAGTTGTACTCTTCCAACCTTATCTCCACATGCAAGTCGTGTCCTTGCATATATTCAATCTGTTATTGCAAAATATGAAGCCAATGACCCGGAAGTTAGCGGTATACCAGAGTGGCGTGATTGGTGGCAGGTTGAGAAGCGCTTTTTACGCTTAACCGGGGTTGTTCCGGCTTATTATACATCTTTTGATTTCTGATAATTGCTGTAATGTATTTGGTTTAAAATTAAATGAAATGATCATTTTGAAAGTGTTGAGTTATGCTTGTTTGATTTGCTTCCATTTTTTCAACTCCATAGATCTATCGGTCATCATCAAGATCCGTTATTATTACCGCCATCACATCCAATAAGATTTGAAGCGACATTGAGAGATATGATGATGCTGATTATGGCAAAACTTCCTAACATATATATTAATTAAAAAACAACTCAACCCACACATTGCTTAGTATAAATACATTGCATTATCTCAACTAACATGCATTTCCATTATCTCAATATATTCTCCAAACCCTAACTGCTAAAACAAACTCCAAATAAATTAACCCTCTCCTTAATCTTTCAAAACAAACTCCAAACTCCAACAAAATGAATGATATCATCCTTAAGACTCTTACTATGCTCGATCCGTACTGAAGGACGCCAAAGAAGATGGAAATGAAATAATTAGAAACACATACATGGAAATGAAATAATTAGCAGATCTTTGAACGGAACCTAATGGTCGATAAAAACACATACATGGAAATGAAATAATTAGAAAAATAAAATAATGACGATGAAACAAACCGATAATTACGAACGTACGTAAAGAGACGATGAAATCAACAGTGACGGCAAAAAGATAAAGCGACGATGAGAAAGAGAGAAAGAGACGATGAGAAAGTGTGTGTTTTGTGTTTGTGTTTGGCTGCTGCTGGGTTTGTGTTTTGTGGCTGCAGCATACTTGTGTTTGTGTGGTTTATAGTATGGAAGGTATTGACAACGGTTATTAAACAACAACCGTTGTGAAATATGTTTTAACAACGGTTGTAAAAAACACCCGTTGTTAAATAAGTTTTAACAACGGGTTTCAAAAATAACCGTTGTGATTACTTTTCACTAACTTTGCGCCAATTTTGCGCCAAATTATTAACAACGGTTGTGCATGTGTGACCCGTTGTTAAAATGAATAACAACGGTTTTTATAACCATACCCGTTGTAATTGATTTTAGTAAAATTCGCGCCATACATTCTACAACGTCTATTGTGATTTTCGTGAATAATCGTTGTTAAAGGGGCGTTGTAGTTGCCTGGATTTGTAGTAGTGTTTATTTATAAGGTGGATAAAATAGGGATTGTAATGGGTAGAGATGTAGAGGGCCGGTAAATTTGGCCCAAACACCGATTGTTTGACATATTTTGCTCACAGTCTTTTTTTTTTTTTTTAACGAAAGTATCCATCTTAGTACTAAAACGGATTAATTATTACTCCGTATTATACGTAGAGTATAAGAATAAGCCAAATATTTTGTTTTTCTCCATGCATTTTACCTTCGTCTTATTCTTACTCTCTCGCCCATCTTAAACTTAATACGAAACCGTCTTAAACAAGATTTTGTGTTTCACTTAATAAACTCCGTAATTTATTACTCCGTAGAATGTATATTTTTTACCTGTGAGCATATAATTACCGCCTTAAATCGGGTAATACGGGTCATATTAGAATACATGTAAGGTCATATGAGTTACGGGTTGAGTTAGGATCATTGTACACGTCAAGGCGACTTTTTGAAGCCATATTTTATACCATTTTTCAAATAGAAAATAATTTAGTAACTATATTATATTTCATATTAATAATTTAAATCATATTTATGGCTTAAGTTTCTTATATTTAAACAATTATAAAAATAAAATTTTTAAATAATTATTTTAGTATCAAATGATACAAAAGTGCTACTCTCTCCAATTCTTTAAAATTGCTCCACTTTTTAAGATATGTGAGGATTATTTTAATCAAATTGGCAAATTCCTAAGAATCGGAGGGAATACAAAACTGAAATTTTAAATTTTATTGTAATTAGAGAATTAAATTAGTAATTATTTCAATAAGATTATATAACTATTAAAGTATTTTTATAATAATATTAGTGACCTATAGTATGCTTTATATTCTATTTAAAATAAACTTATCTTTGACCCAACGGTTTAAATAATGTTTCGATGTACTTTGACTGGTTACTTCGGTCCAGTTGAATCCCAGCCTCTGAGATCAAGACTCAACGAACTTAACCTTTGAATTGACAGGCCGCATTGGGTCAAATATTAACATGTACGAAGTATATACTTCACTATTTAACCTTACAAATGTAATTTTTATATCAACTTAACCAGAACTTACTTTCCGCGCACATAACCCGGAAATGCATTAAATTCTATATTAATATTCATAAAAAAAAATATATCATTTATATTTCTCGGTTTTATTCAGCCTCTTGATTCCCATGTTAAGTAAGAACTCATAATTGGTTATCAAGAGGACAATTCATACTTCAATGAGCGGTCTAATATTTAAACCTAATGTCTCATACATCTTAAGTTTATCTTTTAGAATCTCCCAACTGCAAATGTAATTTCTATTTCAAATCCAAATCTTAAATATGAGTACATACAAAATTAAACCATGTTTCCATTTTGTTGGACCATATAAATATATGTTTATGTTTTGATGATGTCAAGAGTGCTTTATATTCTATATACTCGTTGATGCGTGTCTTTTATATGATGTTTTACATCCCATTTTACACGCATTTCAGAGCTCATTCATGTAGTTTATGCTACATTTCTCCCCATTTCCGTCTACTTTCGTGTTTTTGTACATTATTGCATAAATGTGAAGAATCCAGTGGAAATCGAGCTAAATCCATCCCCGAGTATCCTGCATCGCATTTGACGTGAAGTATTCGGTTAAGGAACGAGCTTGGTGCGCAATCCAAGGTCCAAAGGACAAATCCACGAGATTATAGAAGTCAAAGTAGCAGCTAAAGCAGTCGATCGACCACTACCTTCAGTCGATCGACCAAATCACGGGCTCCAGAAGCTACTGTACACTGCTAGTTAGTCGATCGACCACCATGCTCAGTCGATCGACCACATCGCTGCTTCAGACGAGAATTAAAAGATCGAGGAACTTGAAGCCCATTATGTTTAGGTTTTAGGAATTATGTTACGTATACTTTCTATATAACGTAACCTAGAACATCAGATACAGGGATCCAGTTTTTATTCAGAAAAGTCATCAGTTTTACATTCAGTTTTCATTAGCTTTAATAATTAGGGTTCGGGATATTATTTCGCATTGGATTTTCATTTGTGCTTTCAATCATTCCGTTACAATTCTTCTGCGATCTTGGTATTCTTCTTATTTCAGTTCATCTTTATTGCATTCATAGATATAGAATTGTTAGTTAGTTCCCGAAACCATAATTATCGTTTTATGCTAGCCTTTTGTTCCGTAGTTTTAATTATGAATTCTTCTGTTTATTTCATCAATATTATTGTTGTTATCATTCTTAGTATGAGTAGCTAAATTATTTCGTGCTAGGATGTAGGGGAATTATAGTGTAGGCGGCAATATAATGAACACGGCCTGACTCGCGTGTTGGTCGATCGACCGCCATGCCTGGTCGATCGACTGACCACGTGAGGTTTTATTTTCGTTTTAATTGTTTTAATTCTTTATTCGACGAATCGAGTGCACACGACTAGTTGAATGCTTAGGATATTTGACTGACCCATTAGATCGAGAGATAGGGACAGTTGTTAGATCACCAATTAAAATGACTAAACTATGCTGAGATCGAAAGATAGGTAAAGTTTAGACCGTAAATCACTTTTCAGGACGAAAGTTAGTATTAGTGATATTAGGGACCTATAGCGAGATCGAAAGGTGCTATTTGTTAAGAGTGGACCGAGAGGACCTCTTTATTTCCCGCCTCAAGTGTTTGATTTAGACCTGTTTAGTATGCTGCCGCCGGAACTATAACAAACCGACCATCCTAGTACCTCTTTTTATACTTGATTTTCTATATTTCATTAGTTTACATTTCTTTTATTGTTATTAGCTATAGACCAAACCCAATCAAACCCCCACCTTATTGTTACCTTAGACCGAATTTAAACAATTAGAAATTACGTCTGCCTCTCTGTGGTTCGACCCGACTGCCACTAGCTATAGTTGTAGTTGGAGATTATAAATTTATTTTTGACACCTCACGACGGGTATCACTTGTTGTGCATAATTGTTTGTTTAGTCTTTTAGATTGGACTTACTAATCGTAAGCATTAAGGAATTGTGATGAAAGTATGATGCGTTTATATTATGATCAAGCCCTCAATCAAGGATCAAGGATCAAGGTTTTACAACTGTTAAAGTATTATTCAAGCATTCATGAGAAGATGAAGTTCATTTAAAGATTAATCAAGCTTGAATAATGAAGAAGCCTACATTCGAAGATCTCCTAAGAAGATTAGAATAGTGTAGGTGATTATCTCGTAATGGTAACGTAAGAATGCACTTCTTAGATTAGTAAAGTTATAACCTCACAGTTATAGCATTGCTTATATCTCAATGTTATAGCTCTTCTACTATAACATTGAGATGTGAAGTTTATATAATACACGACTAAAATGTTTTCAAATTGTTTTTGAAAAATGTTTTTGTTTCTTTTAAATGTTTTAGCAAAAAGTATTTATTATGCAAGTGAGGTTATATTCTTATTGAGGATGGTTTTATTATAAGCTTATAATTAGTAATTGTATTGAATCGACTTATGAGTTGAGTCATATTATTAATTAGGGTTTCTAATACTATACACTCTAAAACCCTAAATCTAACCTAATGTCAAGCTAAGGTTTTCACGAAAACAAGGCCTATGAGCCGTGTGGACACTCGTGTAAACTTGACAATATAAGTTAAGTATTGTTAAGATATTATTTTCTAGGATTATCTTAACATATCTTTTATATTTAGCATGATATGGTTATATATGATAATATATTTTTGTTATGGAAAAATCTTATCATATCTTAATATTTAAGGAAAAGATATTAGGTGAATAATTGATAAAATTATCTTTTAGTTATTCACTATCTTTTCTTAAGATTTTAAGGATAGAAATATATGATATGATTTGTTTACTTATCATATATTTCGGCCATCTAGGGGTTTTAAGGAAAATATATTAAGTATATATTTGATTGGTTTATCTTATAATTATCCTATATCATTTCTAAAAGATTGCTTAAATAAAATAAGGAAAGTTGTTATGATTTTTCCTTATTCATTCGGAATATCTAAGGTATTAAGGAAAGAATATTAGGTGAATATATGATAAGATAATCTATTAACAACTTATATCTTTTCATAAGATTTTATGGATAAAAATAATAAGATATGATTCTATTCATATCATATTATTTCGGCCTCTAGGATTTCGTAAAAACTGTGAGCATTGCTTCCTCTTTTACTATAAATACTTTATTTACTCTTTGCTACTTTTGAAAGTGAGACCTTTGAGCATAACTTTGATTTATTTTCAAAAAGCAAAAACTGTTTTGTTATTTTTCGAAAAAGGTCGTGTAATTTATAAACTTGTGCATTTGTTCTTTCGTTATCGTTATAAGATAATAGTGCTTAATTGATTTCTTACTTATGCATTAACGTGAACTTTTAGTAGAATCATTAGTGCTTTCTTATTAGTGTAAGTTAGTCACTCGAGTATTTAACAATACTCACTTGAGTTACAACTAGGGTTAGTTACACGAGTTGGGTTAGTAAATTTGTAATCCGTAGAAAGGTACTAAATTTATTAATCGAGAATAGTGGACGTAGGTTTCGATTTGTGAAACTGAACCACTTCAAAAATCGTTTAGAAATAAACTAGATGATGCCGGGGTCATAATTCGAAATAAGGCAAGATTGGTGGTACAAGGTTATAACCACCAAGAAGGAATAGATTATGACGAGATCTTTGCTCCTGTGGCTCGTCTTGAAGCTATTAGACATCTGAATGCATTCGCAGCTCATAATGAAATGAAGCTCTTCCAAATGGACGTCAAGACAGCTAGACAACGTTTCTAAATGGGTACCTACAAGAAGTAGTCTTCGAAGAACAACCTCCTGGATTTATAGATAACAAATTTAAAGATCATGTCTTTAAATTAGACAAGGCCTGCTTGTATGGATTGAAGCAAAAACCAAGGGCCTGGTATGACAGGTTATCAAAATTTCTACTTGACAGTGGCTTTAAGAGAGGATCTGTAGATAAGACATTATTCCTAAAAACCGAGGAATCCGATCTTTTGGTTGTTCAAATCTACGTCGACGATATTATTTTGGGTCAACTAACCGTAATCTATGCAAGTATTTTTCGAAATTGATGACTTCCGAATTTGAGATGAGTATGATGGGAGAATTAAAATTCTTCCTTGGTCTACAAATTTAACAAACTGAGGAAGGCATCATATTCATCAACATAAATATATTAAGGAGTTAATTAAGAAGTTCGGAATGGAAAATTCTCAAGCTATGTCTACTCCAATGGTCGCAGACAAGAAATTGACTTTAGATGAAGACGGTAAGGCTGTTGATGAAACAACTTACCGAAGAATGATTGGGTCATTGCTATATTTAACTGCAAGTAGACCGGATATCATGTTTAGTGTGTGTTTGTGCGTGATATCAATCATCTCCCAAAGAATCGCATATGACGGCCGTAAAAACAATCTTACGATATCGTATTTGGACGTCCAAACTATATCTATGGTATCCTATGAAATGTCATTTCGATCTTGTCGGATACTTAGATGCCGATTACGCAGAATGTTCCTTAGACAGAAAAAGTACGTCAGGTGTTGCCACATTTGTTGGACCTTGCATTATTACTTGGGGTTCAAAGAAGCAGAATTCAGTTGCCCTTTCAACAGCAGAAGCCGAATATATTACAGCAGGACTGATATGTACTCAACTATTATGACTTAAGCAACAGTTATGTGATTATGGTGTTAAAGTAGGTTGTATTCCTATTTTATGCGGTAATACGAGTGCTATTATAATTTCCAAAAACCCCGCGCAACACTCGCGTACTAAGTGTGGGAAATAATCTGTATACTTCCCTTAAACTAGAAAGATTATAACGAATTTAACAATGATGATTAAAGGTCATAAACAAAATACATAAACAAAGTATAAGGATTTAGAATTAACCTTCGGTCCTACCAAAATTGGCCTAAGAACAATATCAAAATTGATATTCGCCTATTAGTTGCACCCAAGACGATCTGATATATGCCCTTTGATTATGCTAGAAATCGATCTAAAATTTTCTGTAAAATTTAGTTGTTTTTGTGTTTTTGTGATGAGAGAGGAGGCTAGGTCAAGAAAAAGAATTAGGGTAGAAATAATTCTCTCCCTTTATTTTTATACAGACCGAAACTTGGAGTCAATTAGGAAAGATAAATCTCTCCTAATTTTCGGCCAAGCTGACCGAAATAAGGAGTAAAATTCTCCTTATTTTTGGTCTTTCCAAAAATATATAATATGTGTTGAATTGTCATCTAGTGAGGATCGAACCCATGACCTCTTGGTATGTGTACCCTCACTATTACCATTATGACACATTCATCTTGTTGATATTAAACATAACTGATTATATTTAATTACGAATTAACAGATTAATTCGTCCAAGCTAACATTAAACATATTTAACTAAATATAACTTATTATATTTAATTTACGAATTGACAGTTAATTCGTCTCAACTTAATATTATTTAATTTTATTAAATAATTGTCTCATCAACACATTGACTAACTTTTTAGTCATTTTGGGCATCAATGTGATTATATTTCTATAACCACATTTCTCAAACACATCCTATAGGTGTGACCTTTAGGGACCAGTTGATCACCGCCATCTGTATGATAATAACGTCAAACTTTCTAGCAAGCCAACCGTTATTAGGTAAACGTTAATCAACTGATTAAATATACGAAGTATACTCTTGTGAACCTGTAAGAGATTTACAAATGTTATCACACTAATTTGTGGAGGACACAAGCTCCAACAAACTCCCACTTGTCCTCACAAGTGTATGTGCGATAACTGATTCTCATATCCTATAAAATTTCTCCCACTCAATGTAAAACAATTTGCAAATCCGAATTCACAAAGGTCGTATTTTACAAGCGATCAATATCAATAGTGGTTTCCCCGACTAGAGAGTAACTTAACTGATAAACGAATCAACATTCGAGCATGGCCATGCATTTCGATTCTGACTCCTCGAGTGGCCCCGAGAAATAACTATACCGATAAGGGTTGGATATTTTCCTCAACTCGAATCCTGCAGATGTAAGCACGAGTATGAAATGACCTTAAAAAAATCTACTTAGCCTCCAGCGATTCACGGGACCGTGAGAAAGAAACCAAAGTCACCCAAAAACTGCCTTAATCTCAAGAGACAGTCGATAGTCAAAAGAATCGACTCTAGGAACACAATGGATGTCCTATCCACGGCCTGGCACCGAATGTTATTAAACATTTAGGACTCCATTACGTTGTCACAAAAAGTTGTCCTACGAGGTATCGTCATAATCTCGTATCTGTGATCGATCAGTCAACCGTTTGACTTATGGCTCATTGAACCCACCATCAATCGACTGCACAATATAATAGCCGGAGTTATCAGCTCACATTGGCGATTACGGACCAAAACAAATATAATGTAATTCAGTTCACTTTGTAGCGTTCAATGTTGTCAGTACAATCCACATGAAAAACAAAATATTATATATATAAAACGATGAAGTTATAAATAATATATGAAAAAGATAATGTATCAAATCCATAATGTAACACCCCGTATTTTATTAAGTTGGATAAAATTCTTTTAATTGCTATTTTGAATTTAATTACATCATTTAACGATTTATATATATATGCTTAGCTAATTAATTAATTTCATCATAATTCGATTCGTTAATTTTAATAATCATTAATAAGTTTATTTAAAGTTAGTTCGAGTTTATTTATTTAATAATTTCCGTTTCTTTACGAGTCCTTATGAAAGTTGTTTTAAGTGAACCCGAGATGGATTTTGGGAACAAAACCGTCCAATTAGCTATTTTGAGCTTATTTCACTAAATTAGCAATTTTTATTAATATCCGTTAGTTTTGTAAAAATCGCTAATAATTCCGATTCAAGCTGATATTGTATTATTTACGTTAACTAGCTGAGTTTATTTTATTTTCACTCATTAAATTTATTTATTATTGATTCCGTTTTATTATCTTGAAACTTTTACTTAAACCGGTTAAATTTAACTCTAAACGGTTTTAATAACTATCGAAGTTTCTTAACGACGAAGAAACGTCGTATAATAAATAGCGGCAGGCAGAAGTGCTCCCCTCATTTCTCACGCAACATTTCTTCTTCTCCCTTCCTTTTTCTTCTTTTTCGTTCTTTTCATTTTTTTTTTTAATTTTAAATTGATCCTGCCACTCCGTTTGTCATCCGTTATCAATGATTTTCGTTCCATATTGCTGCTCCCATCGTTCCTGTCAATCCGTTGTAAGTAAAATTCATTTTCGTTACGTATTTTTACAAACCCAATTTATATTTTCAGCTTTATTTATTATAAGACGGTTGTAGGTCTTTGAGATAGACGGTGCTGGTAGAAGATTTGTTAGTCATAAATGATTAGTTCAATCGGAAAAAGGTAACAATGATAGGTTACTCAATATTACTTGTAAAATTGTTTATTTCGAATGCTGGTTAGTCTGTTTTATAATTAAGACGGTGTATAATTATATATAGGGATCCTTATGGATGTTAATTAGTCAGTTGTATAGTTGAGACGGTGTATACTGATATGTGGAGATGGTTGAGACGGTGTATACTGATCTCTAGGGATCATTTGGGATGCTAGCTAGTAAGTGGTATATTTAAGACGGTGTATGCTGACATGTATGGATTGTTTTGGGTGATAATTGGTGTGTTTTATAGTTGAGACGGTGTATACTGACATGTAGGGATTGTTTTGGACCGATTTGGACTCTGTGTTGGGGCGATTTTTGTAGTCTTTAGGGTCTGTTTTTGAGTTGCTTTATACTTGTGGATTTCCGCTCTAAAACCGTTTTAAATGCTGACTTAGTTGGCTCAGCTAGGACTGTTTTTAGGCGCGAGAATGGAGTCTTAAGGGGACGATTGGTACTGTTTGGGCGAGGACGAGAGCACATCATCGTGGGTTTTCACTTTGCATTTGAGGACTGGAGTTGGGGTCGAACTTAGGCATCTTTTGGGTTCTTTTTGGACTGATTTTTGGGTCGGGTTATGAAGTAAGTAGGGTGAAGGGTGGCTATGGGTAGTCGGGTGGTGGTCGTGTCGGACTCCTAGTGGCCCAGCAAAGTGGCCTAGGCGCGTGGCCCGGCCGTGGCCTAGCTAAGTCACGAGTTTGAGGCCATGTGTAGTTGGTGGTTAGGCCGAGTTTGAGGTTGTCATAATAACTTTTGAGCCGTGTCTATAAATTGTTTTGACGCTAGTTTGGTTTATTTAAAATATAATTAAATTAATTTCCGTCTCATATTTTATATAAAGATAATTCGTTAATATCGTCCTTTCACATAATTATTTTAGGTGGCTCATATGTGGTTGAAGATGAAGAGTAATTTTGGGTTTTAGAAGCTTTCTCAAGTTATTACTTGTCTCTTTGCTAGCATAAGGTAACTATTCCGAGTTACTCGACGAATTAATGTCACGAGTAGTTAATGTTGTGCACATTGTTTGTTAAGTGTTTAGGTGATTGATAATGTGTTACTTTCGTTTTTCACATGATAGAAATTAGAAATAGCATGAGAATTATATTGTGATAAATTTTATGATTTGGGCCAAAGTAGGCAAAGACTACGAGTGGGCGATTGACCGAACGAGTTTGGTCAAACTAGGTTTAAACCAAATCGACCTCGATTTGACCGATGACCCGTCGCGGGACTCGGGTCGAGAGTTTGTCTTTGAGGTAAGATTGGTTGTTATTGGAGGTTTTATGTTATGCCTTGATATTTGTAATTATCATTTCACATGTTGGTTGTTGGATGCTTTGGATGCCTTATGCTTGAGTCTTGTTTGCCTTTAGCCATTGTAGTTTATTCTCATGGACTATGATATTGATGGTTAGCTATAATTTGGTTATTGATGACATTGAGGATATGGTTGGATTGTCTGCTGAATAGACATTTATATAGCCTTTCACATGATAGAATGTTAGCATTTATGTTGGTAAGTTGGACTCTTTGCCTCTTTTATGGTTAATTGGGTATCCTACTTGTCTTGTGTGGTGTGGGCTAAAGTATTCAAGCTGGGACTAGCTGGGACTAGGTCCTAGGTGAGTATTTCGGCCTTCATCATAGATAGGTCATTATAGTCTTTGACGAGTGTATGTTCACTGCTTAATAGCCTCTGTGTTCCTGACTTGGTGGGTTTATATCCAAGTTGGGGCATGACCTCGTTACTTATTTTGATAGTAAGTGGTCAGAAGCAAGTACTAGCCAACCCTTTGGTGGACTCCTTAGGGTACTCACTTTGTTTTAGAAAAATTGTGGGTCTTGGGTGCGGTGGTGTGTATCCGCATGTCTAGGTCTGCGCAGATTTTAGGCTAGGGTTGTGTTGTGTCTTGGCCATGTTTTGATAGAACCTCGAGCCAAGATACCGGTTCGATTACCTTCCCTACCTCGTGGTATAGACTCGAGTTCTGAGTGACTATTGACGGGACTAAGAACTTATGCTGTCTTTGATATATTGCCCTTTCTTGTTTGATGATTCTATGAATCATAGAAGGTGAGATGCAAGCCGACTATGGTTGATAGAGTTTGGATTCTTGGATGTTATGTGATTCACATGATAGTGTAGTATGAGTCGGTCTAGTATTCACATGCTAGGACTATGTGTTGTTATATTGTTGTTCACATGATAAGCACGATTGTCTAGCATCTATATGCTAAGGCACTGTGTGATTCGTATTCATATTCTTATGTTTACATGTTATATTAATTATGACATTTCGTGGTGGAGAACTCGGAGTTACTCCCCACCGACCGTGGCTTTCGTATTTGTATAAAATGCGAATGACGGAGTAGGTGATGCATATATGGGGTACATGGACGAGCTAGCGAGCAAAGTAACCTTGGAACCTAGATTGGCTTTATTTTATTGTGACCCTTAAACACTTTTTATGTCACATACATTTTAGGGACATATGTCTCCCCCTTTACATTTGGTTGTATAATTTGCTATTCGCGACTTTAGCGATGGTTATGTTATGACTCTTCTAGTTAGACCTTGTATGTTTGACACCTTCCAATTTGGATATCTTTATAAAAGGTTCAGGTTTTAAAAATTACAGGTTTTTACCCAAATGAACCTATTACAAACATATCCATGCAGTTTTATTCTAGAATTACGTGTTTATTTTTCCGGAATAAATGAGGGTTTCACACATAATCAAGTACTACAACTCAGGAACATGTTTAATTCCCATGGAATTAACATGCCCTATATGCTTATCATAATTCAACGGTTTGGTGAGAGGATCCGCGATGTTATCATCCGTCGCAATCTTGTCAATCACTATCTCTTCTTGCTCCACGTAATCACGGATCAGGTGAGCTTTCCGAAGTAAATTTCTAGATTTGTTGCTAGACTTTGGCTCCTTAGCCTGGAAGATTGCACCTCTATTATCACAATAGATAGTGATCGGGTCATTCGAACTAGGAACTACCGAAAGCCCTTGTAAGAATTGACGCATCCATATTGCTTCCTTTGCTGCCTCCGAAGCGGCATAGTACTCGGATTCAGTAGTAGAATCTGCTACAACACTCTGTTTGGAACTCTTCCAGCTGACCGCAGCACCATTAAGAGTGAAGACGAACCCGGACTGAGATTTTGAATCATCTCGATCCGTTTGGAAGCTAGCATCTGCGTAACCGGTTGCGCATAGCTTAATATCGCCTCCATAAGTCAATACCCAATCCTTAGTCCTCCGTAGGTACTTGAGGATATTTTTGACTGCTATCCAGTGTGTTTCACCTGGAGTCTTTTGGTACCGACTCGTCATACTCAATGCATATGCCACGTCTGGACGTGTGCATATCATGGCATACATGATCGATCCTATTGCAGATGCATAAGGAACACGACTCATGCGCTCAATCCCTTCAGGCGTCGTGGGTGATTGAGACTTGCTCAACTGCATCCCAGTCGTCATAGAAAGGTTCCCCTTCTTGGAGTTGGTCATGCTGAACCTCTCAAGAACCTTATCCAAATAAGACTCCTGACTAAGTGATAACGTCCGTCGTGATCTATCTCGGTAGATACGGATTCCCAAAATGCGCTGTGCCTCACCCAAATCTTTCATCTGGAAATGGTTTTTCAACCATTCTTTAACCGAAGATAGGAGAGGAATGTCATTCCCAATCAAGAGTATGTCATCGACATACAATATTAAGAATACAATCTTGCTCCCACTCGACTTGATATATAAGCATGGTTCCTCGACCGATCGAGTGAAACCATACTCTTTTATCACTTGGTCGAAACAATGATTCCAACTCCGAGAAGCTTGCTTAAGTCCATAAATGGAACGCTTAAGCTTGCATACTTTCTTAAGATGTTTAGGATCTATGAAACCTTCGGGTTGCACCATGTACAACTCTTCCTCCAAATAACCGTTTAAAAAGGCGGTTTTCACATCCATTTGCCAAATCTCATAATCATGAAATGCGGCAATCGCTAAGATTATCTGAATGGAACGTAGCTTGACTACAGGTGCAAAACTCTCATCATAATGCAATCCTTGCACTTGAGTGAAACCTTTTGCCACAAGTCGTGCCTTATAGATATCTGGTTGCGCGTCTACAGAACACTTTATTTTGTAAAGCCATTTGCACTGTAGAGGTTTTACCTTATTAGGTAAATCAACTAGATCCCATACGTTATTCTCATACATGGAGTCCATCTCGGATTGCATGGCTTCAAGCCATAGCTTTGAGTCGGAACTGGCCATAGCACCTTTATAGGTTGCGGGTTCATTACTTTCTAGAAGTAAAACGTCATTCTCCTCTACCATACCAATGTATCTGTCCGGAGGATGAGAGTCTCTACCCGACCTCTTAGGTTCCTCAGGAATATTAACCGTATCATCAGTTGGAGGTACAGCTTCCTCCATCTGTTCCTCGGTTGTTGGTTCTGGAATCTCCGACAGCTCGAAGGTTCTATTACTCGACTTGTTCTCGAGAAATTCTTTCTCTAAGAACGTCGCACTAGCCGCAACAAAAACTCGATGTTCGGTAGGCGAATAGAAGTAATGACCAAATGTTCCTTTTGGATAACCTATAAAGTATGTCTTGACCGATCGCGGGCCGAGCTTATCCTCGTGTCTCCACTTGGCATAAGCCTCACAGCCCCAAACCCGAATAAAGGACAAGTTAGGGACCGTTCCCTTCCACATTTCATATGGAGTTTTGTCGACAGCTTTAGACGGACTTCGGTTAAGTATAAGAGCAGCTGACAAAAGAGCATAACCCCATAATGAATCAGGCACTACGGTGTGACTCATCATGGATCGAACCATATCTAGTAAGGTTCGATTTCTCCGTTCGGACACACCATTAAATTGAGGTGTTCGAGGTGGAGTTAACTGTAAAACGATTCCACAATCTTTCAGGTGTTGATCAAACTCATTTGAAAGATATTCCCCACCCCGATCTGAACGGAGTGCTTTAATCTTTCTACCCAGTTGGTTATGTACCCTATTCTGGTATTCCTTGAATTTCTCAAAGGACTCACTTTTATGCTTCATTAAGTAGACATATCCGTATCTACTCAAATCGTCCGTGAAAGTGATAAAATATCTATAGCTATCTCTAGCGGTAATTGACATAGTTCCACATACGTCCGTATGTATGAGTCCTAATAGGTCACTAGCGCGCATTCCAACACCTTTGAAGGAAATTCGAGTCATCTTGCCAATGAGACATGATTCACACGTGCCATATGTAGAAAATCCGAATGTAGGAATAGTCCCATTATCGACGAGTTTCTTCACGCGTTTCTCATTTATGTGTCCCATTCGACAATGCCATAGATAGGTTTGATCTTTGTCACCTACCTTTAATTTCTTATTATTCATGTGTAATACTTCCGTGGTTTGATCTAAGATATAAATTCCATTCATGGAAACTGCTTTGCCATAAATCATTTCATTAAAAGAGAAAATACAACTATTATCCTTTATTGAAAATGTAAAACCGTCTTTAGCAAGTTAGGAAACAGAAATAATATTCTTAGATAAACTGGGTACATATTAACAGCTATTTAAAGATAACTCAAAACCACTAGGGAGTTGGATTACATATGTTCCCTTCGAGGCAGCATCAACTCGTGCTCCATTCCCGACTCGCAGGTCCACATCACCTTTTTCGAGAGGTATGATGTTCTTTAGGCCCTGCAAATGATTACACAGATGAGAACCACAACCAGTATCTAGTACCCAAGTTCCGAAACTTGCATGGTTAATCTCAATCATATGAATATAAGATGACATACCAACAGGAACGACGCGGCCTGCCTTGATGTCCTCACGGTAGACGGGACAGTTCCTCCTCCAATGTCCAGTCTTGTGACAATGTTGGCACTCTATGTCACCGCCCTCGCTCTTTGTCTTGCCCTGTGAGCCACTAGTCTCACCAGGCGCACTCTTACCGTTTCCTGGCTTCTTAAACTTTGGCTTACCTACAGCTAGGTCGCCATGAGCCTTGCCCTTACCTTTACCTTTGTAAATTGTGAGAACAT
The DNA here is from genome assembly GCF_048544455.1 of Silene latifolia. Classification (NCBI taxonomy): domain Eukaryota; kingdom Viridiplantae; phylum Streptophyta; class Magnoliopsida; order Caryophyllales; family Caryophyllaceae; genus Silene; species Silene latifolia. Next base: position 34,613,758 of record NC_133529.1, on the reverse strand, counting down.
CCTGCTTCACGCTCCCACTCAATTTCATATCCTTCTCGGTCTGTACGAGAAGAGAGTGTAGCTCATGAGGACTCTTTTTCAAGTCATTCATATAGTAGTTCACCCTGAAAAGGGCAAAACCATCGTGAAGAGAATGAAGCATTCGGTCAATGACAATGCTCTCACTGATTTTACAATTCGGTGACTCCAGCTTCTCGACATTCTCAATCATGTGAAGAATGTGTGGGCTAACCGGTTGGCCCTTCTGGAGTTTCGCATCAAAGAAGCGACAGGTATGCTCATATGTAACGATTCTCGGTGCCTTTGAGAACTCGTTAGTGAGCATGGTGAAAATCTTGTTTGCACCTTGGGCAATGAAGCGTCTCTGCAAATTGGTTTCCATTGCAAAGATGAGTACGTTCTTTATCGCACCTGCTTCCATAACGAAATCACTATAAGCGAGTGACTCGTTGACTCCTGCATTTGGGCCTGGGTTGACCGGTATTGGCTCAGTTAAATACCTGAGCTTACCGTCGCGATGGCGACATTCCGTAGTGCCGCCTCCCAGTCCGCAAAATTGGACCCATCATTCTTCAGTCGAGTGGACTGATTCATTTGGTCCATGAACATTTTTAGCCAGGACGAACGATCTAGTGTGGCACTAGGCATTGGGATTGCGTTATTTCCAGCCATTTGTTGTAACAGTATTATTGATAATAAACGTGTTCTACACTGCGAAAGAAGAATAAAAATAATAAGCATGTGCATCGTTTTGATTTTAAGTCTAATGAACTAATGTCATAACGCGAAGACTCAAAACATTTATACAATTGACCTCCCTCAAGAATTATATAAATGACCCCAAGACTCAATTCTCTGCAAATTGATAAGCTAACCTTTTAGCTAATTCTACCGTTACAATTCTTGGTCGATAAATTTCTGTAAATTCTATCTTTAGTCCATCACAATCACGAGAAACTCTTCGGACTATGATGTTGAGGTAAACTAAGTCAACACAACTACTTACCCAACGTAGAAGGGGTCATATTAGGCCTACCGACGAAGAAGGGATTCATAGATGTTTGCCCTTATAAAGACTAATCTCAATTTCCGTTTTAGAGGAAGATCCCGTCATCTTTATTTAAATTCATTTTAAGTGAACTATAATCTAGCATGCGAGAATGATTAAACTAAAGTGATGGCTTAAAGTCTGTGACATCTGCATGTCCATGAAAACTAGCATACAACCTATATGAGTCAATTTTCATGCATTTTAGTAGTAGGTGGTTTGGTTTAAGGCGGAATATGATGCATAAACTAACATATGAATGAAAAGTAATAAGAATGAAAAAACGTAAAAACAGTAAAAGTCCTAGTGTGGCCTATCCTATCAAAATGAACAATAAATACAAGTTTGGAATCCATCCTTGGACCCGAGAAGCTTGTCTTGATGTTCCATCTTGATCCATGTAGCGGGAGTGAGCTTTAATCTCCATCTTTAGTCTTCTTTGAAATTACAATAAATAAAATTACATAATTGACCTATTAATTACATTCTAATTTCAAAAACCCAAAACTAAAATAAAGGAGATTCGAGATCTCATAATTACATAAGAAATCATGTTTCCTTCATTACGAAAACATAATTTGACTAAGGCCACACTAAGTATTACAAATTACAACCGATTGCAAAAATAAATACGTAAATAAAATTCATTCAACAAAATTAAAAGCATCAACTAAAATAAATTAAACATACATAACACAATACATTAATTATGTTGATTAATTTATCCAAACCACCTATTAAAATTAAATTAAGTGACAATTCCGCAATTTAATCACATTAATTTCATACTTAATCCATATTAAACTTGTAATATGAATTCTATCCGTCTAAATTTTAAACCACTTTAAAATAACTCGGTATCTTTAAATTGTGAACCGATTCACAATAACTAATTGGCCAAAATATAAAAAAAAAACAAAAACCATTATACATATGGTCTCGGCTGAAAAAAATAACAATTTTTTTTTTTTATAATTTCAGCTCCTACACGGCTGAAAACAACCCCTTTTTTTTATTTTATTCGGCAAATTAGGAAAAACAAAAACTTTCCATAATATTTTTCGGCAATATGGCAAGAAAAACAAGAAAACTAAACTTTCCTTTTATTTTATTTTTATCTCGGTTTACCAAAAAAAAACAAAAACAAAAATATTTTTTTTTCCTTACGGTAAACCCTAAAACGTCCTCCTTTTTTTTTTCTTTTGCGGCAATATGCCCTAAAACAAGATTTGATGACTAAATTGTTTACCTTTGCTATTAGAACATGATTAGCATATGAAATAATGAACATGATTAATTCATATGCCAAAAACTATATAGCAAAAACAATCTTTTTATCATAAACATGACGATTCCATTTAATTTTAACTTAATCTGCATTAAATCAAAACTACCAATTCTTCATATGATAATTTTAACCGATTATAAACTATAATATGAAAAATAAGATGGAAAAATATCATCAAATAAAAAGAAAAAAAAACGGCAAGAGAAAAAAAAAAACAGATCGGCACAAAAATTTTTTTACCGAACCCTATAATTTTCGAAACCCTTATTGTTTACATACAAATTTATGAAAATCATCAAGATTAAAAACGTGGCCTAGTGCTCTGATACCACTTGTGGGAAATAATCTGTATACTTCCCTTAAACTAGAAAGATTATAACGAATTTAACAATGATGATTAAAGGTCATAAACAAAATACATAAACAAAGTATAAGGATTTAGAATTAACCTTCGGTCCTAGCAAAATTTGCCTAAGAACAATATCAAAATTGATATTCGCCTATTAGTTACACCCAAGACGATCTGAGATATGCCCTTTGATTATGCTAGAAATCGATCTAAAATTTTCTGTAAAATTTAGTTGTTTTTGTGTTTTTGTGATGAGAGAGGAGGCTAGGTCAAGAAAAAGAATTAGGGTAGAAATAATTCTCTCCCTTTCTTTTTATACAGACCGAAACTTGGAGTCAATTAGGAAAGATAAATCTCTCCTAATTTCGGCCAAGCTGACCGAAATAAGGAGTAAAATTCTCCTTATTTTTGGTCTTTCCAAAAATATATAATATGTGTTGAATTGTCATCTAGTGAGGATCGAACCCATGACCTCTTGGTATGTGTACCCTCACTATTACCATTATGACACATTCATCTTGTAGATATTAAACATAACTGATTATATTTAATTACAAATTACCAGATTAATTCGTCCAAGCTAACATTAAATATATTTAACTAAATATAACTTATTATATTTAATTTACGAATTGACAGTTAATTCGGCTCAACTTAATATTATTTAATTTTATTAAATAATTATCTCATCAACACATTGACTAACTTTTTAGTCATTTTGGGCATCAATGTGATTATATTTCTATAACCACATTTCTCAAACACATCCTATAGGTGTGACCTTTAGGGACCAGTTGATCACCGCCATCTGTATGATAATAACGTCAAACTTTCTAGCAAGCCAACCGTTATTAGGTAAACGTTAATCAACTGATTAAATATACGAAGTATACCCTTGTGAACCTGTAAGAGATTTACAAATGTTATCACACTAATTTGTGGAAGACACAAGCTCCAACACTAAGCACATTGAAATTAGACACCATTTTATACGTGACCAGCTTGTAAAAGGGAATATAAAACTTGAATTTTGTATTACTGAGAAACAATGGGCAGACATTTTGACAAAATCTTTAGCTAGAGGACGTTTTGAGACTTTACGGTTGGAAATTGGTTTAATCGGTGGCACCTAAACTATCATAATTATTTCCTGACCGTATGACTGACTAGTTAAGACGAGATTGTATGTCTGTGTCCGTATTTTCCGCTGCAAGTACATTTTTATATAGTATTTTATTATGTTATGAGAATATTCCGTTGCTAGTCTGTTATATTTTGTGTTTTATACAAACCATATCTTTCATTACTTATACATTCTAAGGTTTAGAGCTTCATAAACCAATGACATTTATGATTGGTTTCATTTAGGATGTGAGTAGTACTCCGTACATGACATGTAACATCAAATTGCATAATCATGAAATTTGTCTCTTATTATTACCTGTATACACTCGGGTTTGTGGTGGTGACACATGTAGAGAGGTGATCCTTCCTTTACGTTTTACCTACTAATCTCACATTTGCCAAATTTGTCTTATTTTGACCTATTTATTCTACTACATTCCATATGCCTTCTACCCTTATCAAGCTAGTCTTGTTGGTAAATTTGGAAGTCTTGTTGTGGTCAATTTTGTTGGTGTTGTGATGAATATTGGAATGAAGGAAGAAAAAGATGGACTGAAAAAAAAATGAAATGAAAAAAAAAAAAATACAAAAAAAAAGAGAGAAAAATGATACTATAAAAGAAGGAAAAGCAAAAATCTCTTATTACTCCTATTCTTATTCATTTCCGTATTACTTAAGGAGAAGTACTTGTTGATGTGAGTGAGTTTGTTCCATACTTGGAATGATGCATCATCTTTCATGTTGGGTTGGAAAGTGGAATATGGTTACTTTTGGTTGTGATCGGTGCTAGCTTGGCTTTTACCTCCACATATCAAAATTATTTTGCCCCTTCTTACGCAATTACCTCACCTCACATTACTTTGTAAGTCCTAGGCATGTGTTTTGGACCTCGCTTGGTTGGAGTGTGTATGTACGGTTGCTAGAGATATCTATCATGTTAGATTGCATGCATGCTTCTGTAGGTCGTAGTTAGGTGAGTGACTACTTTCCTTCTCTCCTACAAAATCTGTACTCAACTTGGTTTGTATTACACACTTTATATTTAGGACTTGGCTATATTGAAGTCGTTCTTATGCTATAATAAATGCTTTGATTAATATATATTTCTTGCCTCGGTTGATATCATTCTAGTCGTTGTATGTCTGTTCTCGTCTTTTTGATGATGTCAAGAGGGGGAAGAAATGACCATGATTTAGTATTTGCCTAAACTTGCTCCTTGTCAAGACCTATTATCTCTTAAAGTCCTTAAAGTCGCCTTTGGTCTTGAACATAATTGTTTGATCTTGCGTTGATCTTTATCTATAAAGATGACGGTATTATATTGAGGGGGAACTATATACTTAGTCACAATTTTAGGAGACTTGCCATCATCAAAAAAGGGGAATTCGTTGGACCATTTAAATATATGTTTATGTTCTGATGATGTCAAGAGTGCTTTATATTCTATATACTCGTTGCGCGTAATTGTTTGTTTAGTCTTTTAGATTGCACTTACTAATCGCAAGCATTAAGGAATTGTGATGAAAGTCTGATGCGTTTATATTATGATCAAGCCCTCAATCAATGATTAAGGTTTTACAACTGTTAAAATATTATTCAAGCATCATTGAGAAGATAAAGTTCATTTAAAGATTAATCAAGCTTGAATAATGAAGAAGCCTACATTCGAAGATCTCCTAAGAAAATTAGAATAGTGTAGGTGATTATCTCGTAATGGTAACGTAAGAATACACTTCTTAGATTAGTAAAGTTATAGCCTCACAGTTATAGTATTGCTTATATAAGAGCTCAATGTTATAGCTCTTCTACTATAACATTGAGATCTGAAGTTTATATAATACACGACTAAAATGTTTTCAAATTGTTTTTGAAAAATGTTTTTGTTTCTTTAAAATGTTTTAGCAAAAAGTATTTATTATGCAAGTGAGGTTATATTCTTATTGAGGATGGTTTTATTATAAGCTTATAATTAGTAATTCTATTGAATCGACTTATGAGTTGAGTCATATTATTAATTAGGATTTCTAATACTACACACTCTAAAACCCTAAATCTAACCTAATGTCAAGCTAGGGTTTTCACGAAAACAAGGCCTGTGAGCCGTGTGGACTCTCGTGTGAACTTGACAATATAAGTTAAGTATTGTTAAGATATTATTTTCTAGAATTATCTTAACATATCTTTTAAATTTAGCATGATATGGTCATGGAAAAATCTTATCATATCTTAAGATTTAAGGAAAAGATAATAGGTGAATAATTGATAAAATTATCTTTTAGTTATTCACTATCTTTTCTTAAGATTTTAAGGATAGAAATAATATGTTATGATTTGTTTACATATCATATATTTCGGCCATCTAGGGGTTTTAAGGAAAATATATTAAGTATATATTTGATTGGATTATCTTATAATTATCCTATATCTTTTCTAAAAGATTGCTTAAATAAAATAAGGAAAATTGTTATGATTTTTTCTTATTCATTCGGCATATCTAAGGTATTAAGGAAAGAATATTAGGTGAATATATGATAAGATAATCTATTAACAACTTATATCTTTTCCTAATATTTTATGGATAAAAATAATAAGATATGATTCTATTTTTCATATCATATTATTTCGGCCTCTAGGGTTTCGTAAAAACTGTGAGCATTGCTTCCTCTTTTACTATAAATACTTTACTCTTTGCTACTTTTGAAAGTGAGACCTTTGAGCATAACTTTGATTTATTTTCAAAAAGCAAAAACCGTTTTGTTATTTTTCGAAAAAGGTCGTGTAATTTATAAACTTGTGCATTTGCTCTTTCGTTATCGTTATAAGATAATAATGCTTAATTGATTTCTTACTCGTTTTTTAACGTGAACTTTTAGTAGAATCATTAGTGCTTTCTTATTAGCATAAGTTAGTCACTCGAGTATTTAACGATACTCACTTGAGTTACAACTAGGGTTAGTTGTACGAGTTGGGTTAGTAAATTTGTAATCCGTAGAAAGGTACTAAATTTATTAATCGAGAATAGTGGACGTAGATTTCGATTTGTGAAACTGAACCACTTCAAAAATCATGTGTGTCTCTCTCTTCTCTTTCGTTTGTTTCGTTTTATTTACGCTTTGTTTTAATTCGTTAATTAGTTGATTAGTTTGTAATCCTCAATTCACCCCCCCTCTTGAGTATTTCAGCTATTGATAGACTCTTCACATTTCATTAAAATACTACTCACATATAATAGAGATATGCATTGGAAGAACATATATAATTGGTGGGAGTAACAATTTTTAAATTGCATACCCGTACAATTTGCACGGGTTTAAAACTCGTGTCGATTGAAACTAATCAAAAGGTGAAGATAATCTCAAAGTACTTCATCAAACTGAAATACGATGTTAAACAACCAAAATGTTGTCCTTTTTACTTATCGACACATGATCTTCTTTATTAAAGCAACAACCACAGTGCTGATGTGTCAGCCTATGGTTGAAAGTACATAACTTTATTTTTATAATGTAAGTGGCCCACCACGTTCTCCATCCTCTTTTATTTCCAATATAAATTAGACTCATGTGAATTGCTTATTAAATAACTAGAATAAAATAATTATTATTAATTTTTATTGTTAAATTAATTATGATATAAATATTAACAAAATAACAATTAAAAAAATACAATCGACGAATTTAATACAACCAAAAAAAATCAAAATTAGGAAAATTATTCAACAGACTTTCAAAAACTGCGGTTACAGTTGGGAAAAAATACAGAAAAATAACTTAAACAAAGAAAAAGCAGAAATCGTCATAAAATCGAAAAAAATAGATACAATAAGTATTAGTATGAAAAATAATTACAGATGTCCTACAAATTAAATAAGTCACTAAATCTACGGAGTTCAAGTGTTCATGAGTTAACATTCATATAATAAAATGTACTCCGTATGAAATATGAAAATAACTTAAATCGGTTGATAAATTTAATTAAACCAAAAAAAAAAAATTGATAACAACTAAATTTTTTATTGAAACCCGAAAATATGGAAAAAAAAATACTCATATACATATTTTTTTTTATTGAAATAATATGGCAAAAAAAAAATTACTCCGTATGAAGGATCTTAGCCAGAGAAAGGGATCGGGACATTGAGAGCTTGATGTCCATTGATGTTGAAATAACGAGGGGATACGGGAATCAAATGAGGCGGCAAGATGGAAGCTACAGAGTAGTATGTTGTGGAAACTGGAAGGATAAGGTTTATTCTTGAAGAACAATTTATATATGGGTTATGAAGAGGATTCTAGGGTGTTATGGGTCTAATAATTTGGGTTCGTAATTCTTTAGTCTTTCGGATATACTGATTACGAATATGAGTTACGGAGTAGTTTGATTCATGCATATTATAAGTATAAAGACCGACCCATAATAATATACTCCCTCCATTCAACTTTTATCACTCCACTTCAATATAATACTCCTCACATATATTGGGGAAATAGGGTGATAAAAGTTGAATAGAGGGAGTAACATTTAGTTTTATATATGGTAGGTCTTGATGGGTATATCCATCTTAAAGAATAGGACGGGTTAAAAACACTCATTTCTTATAGGAGACAATTTTTTTACAAATTTCAATGCATATTATTTTGTCTTATGTATGATACTTGACGCGTATTAAGTTTAAAACGGATATATCGGTCTTAAATGAGCGAATATTACGGACCACGGGTCACAAGTCCAAGTCACATGATACAGAGGTAACAGGTCACGGGTCTAGGCAACGGGTTCATTAGAGTTTCGAGTTAGGTCCCAATATGTAAACCTTTTACAAAAAAGAAAAATCAGCTTTATATAATAAAATATTATTCTATTTACGGTTTTCTTATAAATATATGAGTGGTATCCAACTATATTATACGAGTTTTTGTACATTTGTCCCGTGTTTTAAAAAATAGCATATCAGACACGTATCAGCAAAAAAAACCATATCGAAACGATTTTAATAATAACAAAAGTTGAAATAGCAAACTCATGCAATTTGCACGTATTTAAAACTAGTAGTATACACAATCCTCGACCCACTTGATTGTTTTGCAAGCTCATATATAAAGCACTCTTCCCCACTAACCCTAATGTGTTTTCCACACATTTCATTCCCTCAGTCACTTGTACAAAGGCCTCATATTTTACTCAACCCTAAAAATAAAGAAGCATATTTAATTATCTATTGTATGTAGTTTGAAAAACTCATTTTGCTAAGTGGTTTTATGATATTGTCATTACATTTTTCCTCTCCATCGCTAAACACTACCCCTTTTTTAAGGTTGTGTACAACTGCCTCACATTTTATGTTCCAAATCTATATTTTTATTCTGTTTTTTTTTGGTAATATTCTCTCCTTTTGTTACATGCATTTGAATATTTCGGCTTCTTTTACATTATTTATCAAAACTATTATTTTTTGTGATTTTTTTTTTTTCGAATATACTAAATCTTATGTTAATTGTCGATTTTTTTTATTATGTTCATAATAATAATTGAAGCACAAATTTTTTAAGTTTTAGGTTTGTATTGAATTTCATAGATTTGATATTTTTAAATTTTTTTTAAAATTTTTAAAATTATGTTCATATAGTAATTTAGTATTATTAATTTTTTCAACTGAATTTCCGGAGGGTTACAAATCCGTCGAAAATTTTTGGGATTTATTTGTTCATGAACATTTTTTTCCAAAATTTACTACTCCATATTTTCATATAAATATTTTATATTTTGAAATTAATGAAAAATCATTGAGTTAATCAATAATATTAAGAATCGTTATTATAGAACTTTAATTGATTTGGATAATGGATAATGAGGTTCAATTTTATTGGAGGTCTCATCATGAAATGAAATCATTATCATATTATATCAACATATTCCGTATCATTTAATATAGTGTTCATAATAATTAATTAGAGGAGGAATTGAGTTAATAAGAGAGGTTAATTAAATAGATTATGAAACATGGGGGGGGGGGGGGGTATATAGAGAAAGAATTTAAAACTCATTAGCCAATCAAAAGTCAAGAAACCCTTTGGGGTGTTTGGTTGGAGCTTTTGGAATGGATTCAATCCATTCTACTGTTTGATTGAAGGGTTTTTGGAATGGAGTTAGATACTCAATTGATTCTAACTACTCTATTCCATCCCCTTGATATCTTATACCCATGTATACACACAGGTTTCTAAATCCATTCCACCATATTACTATACTCAATTCATTTCAAGATCAAACCAAACACTTGTGAGCAAGTATGGGTTCTAACTCCATACCTTTATGGTATCACAATCTATTTCAATCAATTCCGATACTTTGAACCAAACAACTCCTTTACGAAGTATGGAGTAAGCATTTCCTTTTTCTTTTTTTTTCCAGTTTATTCTTATCTTAGGTTATAAGACGGTTTCACGTAGAAAATCATGAGTACCTAGGTGATATACGGAAAACGTAATTTAGAAGTTGTACGTAGGTTTCACGTAGTATATTGTTTTGATGACTTGGCTTAGCTTGTCAAGACGTAATGCAACGATCGTGGGATCAAATTTCAACAACCACATTTTAAGATTTATAAGATTCTCTGAATTTTTATGATATCATCATGGTGCAGTCCGTCTCATTATAGACGGACACTATCTGTCTATAGGCATAGACGGATACTGACCCTTTTACAAAATAAAAGTGAAAGGGGAAGCGGGGGTATCCATTTTCCACCCACTTGCACTACCCATTTTTATTTGTGAGAGGAATATTATTCGTTTATAGCTATAGACGATACTGTCCGTCTCTAATGAGAATTGTGCATCATGGAGTACTACTAGTTCTAACACTATTCAATAATATACAACAAAGTGTCAGATAGTTATTCCAAATAATGTCAACTCAATCTTGAATTATTACGCTTTTAAGTAGCCTCTATATTATAATGACGTTCTTATCAAAAGTCGAAAATGTTGGAAGTTATATCCGATTGTTGTAAAAAAACAAATTATGGGCCAGTCGAACATTTTTTTGGTCGAAGTCGATGGTCATTTAACTCGTTTTGATTTCTTTTTAAGTCCGAAACCTAGGCCTGGACGTGGGCCATTCACGTCCAACTCTAAGTCTGAACGTGGACCATTCACGTCCAAACCTATGTTTTGACATCTATGTTCCACATTCAAAGTTTTCTTGCACCGTTACATTTTCGTAAAGCGGTCATATGTTCCTCGTTTCTTACCTGTTTTAGGCGTATGACTTACCGTTACAACCGTCAGAGGATAAACTATCGCCTCCATCCCCCTTATACTAAAAGAATAAGAGATCTCTCAAATTTTCCCGCCTAAATGAATTTGGCTATAATTGGGCTTGCATTATATCATATCTGTAATTGGACTTTCATTATATTATATCTACAACTGGATTATACTGAACTTTCTCTTTTCCACTGATTAATGCAGAACATTAATAATAATAAGTTTTTACAATTAAATTTCAAATTGAGTTACATATCAGTTGCATAATTGTTATTTTCTTTAATATTCCTATCTAAATAACCGCGCATTCGCGCGAGATCTATACTAGTCCAGAATTACTTCAATATCATGTCTAAAATTTACGTTATAACCGTTTAAAATTGACCGTTACTTAATATCGATTCGGTTGACGTTGATTTCATTTTAAGTCGATTAGTTACTTGGCATGATTAGTAATTCGACATTTGTAAAATCGATTAGTTTTACGCCGATTAGTTTAACGTTGTTTCACTTAGTAATTCATTGTTTTAATTTTAGAAAAAAAACGATTCGTTTTTCGTCAATTAGTTTAACATTTTTCGATTCGTGGATCAAATCTAAGGTTTTTCAATTGTTTTTCAATATTAACTGTTAGTTTCAAATTGTCTATTAAATTGTTTATCGATTGTTTGATTGAAATGTTTGGGTAAAAAAGAACAAATTAGAAAATTCATTATATATTGTCGACGACTAGACTACTAGAACAGCTTGATCAAAATTGCTATATCATGCTTATTCACTCCCCATGTTTTACTTGTTACACCCCCAACTTTTTCATTTATTCCTTTTTTGCCCTTGGACTTGAAAGTTAATGAAACTAAAAATAAATACTCCCTCCCAGTCACTATATTGTTCCCATTTGATATGGGCACAATACTTAAGAAAATATTAAAATAGGAGTAAAAGAGTTGTGTGGGGTTGATGATAGGAGAGAGGATGAATTATTAGTAGTTAAATAAAGAATTGTGGGGTCAAAACATAAACGAAAGTAATAAATGTGGAAAATATCGGTATACTTCATCAAGAAAAATTCGGATTATAACGAATAATGATATATGAAATTACTAGTCATAAATGAAATTACATAACAAAAAGTATGGAGATTTAGAATTAACCTTTGGTCCTAGAAATTTGGCCTGAGAACAATATCGAAATCGATATTCTCCTAATTGTTGCACCCAAAATGCTATGAGAAATGCCCTTGTTCTTTGCTAGAATAGATCCCCAAAAATTGATAATTATTTTTAGAGTTTTTGTGATGAGATGAGAGAATTAGGTCAAAAAGAATGAGAGAAAAATAATCTCTCTTTTGCTTCTCTTAAACATTCCAAATGGGAGTCCAAATGGGAAGATATTATTCTTCCTTTTTTATCTCCCTTTGACCGAAAAAACCACCACCAAAAATAAGGAGATAAATCTTCTTATTTTAGGTAGTTATCAAATTTTATATAATGTGTATTATTTTCTCAATTGTCTATTTATGTCGACATGTATTAATAAGTCTACACACAACAGTTTGTCGTCGATTTATTAATACCGGTCTTTCAACATTTTATTATGACAATATCGCATAATATATACATTAACTATAAATATAATATATTTATAATTAGCTAATTAAATATAACTGGTTACGTTTAATTACGAATTAACATCTTAATTCGTTTAAGCTAACATTATATACATTAATTAAATATAACAGTTTATATTCAATTTACGAATTAACAGTTAACTCGTCTCAGCTAATATTATTTAATTGTATTAAATAATCGTCTCATCATCACATTGACTAACTGTTTAGTCAAAAACATGAACTAACCTTTTAGTCATATAAGGCATCAATGTGATTATATCTTCATACAATCACATCTCTCAAACACATCCTTTAGGTGTGACTTTTAGGGACCAATTGATCACCGCGATCAGTATGATAATAACGTCAAACTTCTAGCAAGCCAACCGTTATTAAGTAAACGTTAATCAACTGATAAAATACTAAGTATACCCTTGTGAACCTATAAGAGATTTATATATGTTATCACACTAACTGTGGAGGACACAAGCTCCAACAAACTCCCACTTGTCCTCACAAGTGTATGTGCGATAACCGATTCTCATATCCTAAAATTTCTCCCACTCAATGTAAAACAATTTGCAAAATCCGTATTCACAAAGGTCGTATTTTACAAGTGATCAATATCAAGAGTGGTTTTCCCGACTAGAGAGTAACTTAACTGATAAACGAATCATCATTCGAGCATGACCATGCATTTTAGTTACAACTCGTCGAGTGGCCCTGAGAAATAACTAAACCTGATAAAGGTTGGATATTTTCTTCAACTCGAATCCAGCAGATATAAGCACAGTATGAAATGACCCAGAAAAAATCTGCTTAGCCTCCTGTTACGGTGACCATGAGAAAGAATCCAAAGTCACCCAAAAACTGCCTTAATCTCAAGAGACAGTCGATAGTCAAAAGAATCGACTCTAGGAACACAATGGACGTCCAATCCACGACCTGACACCGAATGTTTTTAAACATTTAGGACTTCATTACGTTGTCACAATTTGTCCTACGAGGTATCGTTATAACTCGCATCTGTGATCGATCAGTCAACCGTTTGACTTATGGCTCGTTGAACCCACCATCAATCAACTTCACAAAATAATAGTCAGAGTTATCAGCTCATGTAGGCGATTACGGAACAAAACAAATATAATGTAATTCAGTTCACTTTGTGGCGTTCAATGTTGTCGTACAATCCACATGAAAAACAAAATATGAAATAAAACGATGAAGTTATAAATAGCATATGAAAAAAAAATGTATCGAATTCATAACCAACTACTACAACTAAGGAACACGTTTAATTCCCATGGAAATAACGTGCCCTTCATGCTTATCATATTTTAATGGTTTAGTGAGAGGGTCCGCGATGTTGTCATCCGAAGCAATCTTGTCAATCACTATCTCCTCTTTCTCCACGTAATCACGGATCAGGTGAGCCTTCCGATGTACATGTCTAGACTTGTTGCTAGACTTAGGCTCCTTAGCCTGGAAGATGGCACCTCCATTGTCACAATAGATAGTGTTTGGGTCATTCGAACTAGGAACTATGGTTAGTCCTTGTAAGAATTGACGCATCCATATAGCTTCCTTTGCTGCTTCTGAAGCGGCATAGTACTCGGATTCAGTAGTAGAATCTGCTACAACATCCTGTTTAGAACTCTTCCAGCTGACCGCAGCACCATTTAGAGTAAAGACGAATCCAGACTGAGATTTCGAATCATCTCGATCTGTTTGGAAGCTAGCATCTGCGTAACCGATTGCACAAAGCTTAGTATCCCCTCTACAAGTCAATACCCAATCCTTAGTCCTCCGTAGGTACATAAGGATGTTTTTAAAAGCTATCCAGTGTGTTTCACCTAGATTGCCTTGGTACCGACTCGTCATACTCAATGCATATGCCACGTCTGGACGTGTGCATATCATGGCATACATGATTGATCCTATGGCTGATGCATAAGGAACACGACTCATGCGTTCAACCCCTTCAGGTGTCTTGGGTGACTGAGACTTGCTCAAATGCATCCCAGACGTCATTGGAAGGTTCCCCTTCTTGGAGTTGGTCATGCTGAACCTTTCAAGAATCTTATCTAAATAAGACTCCTGACTCCATGATAACATCCGTCGTGATCTATCTCGATAGATACGGATTTCAAATATGCGTTGTGCCTCACCCAGATCTTTCATCTGGAAATGGTTCTTCAACCATCCTTTTACCGAAGATAAGAGAGGAATGTCATTCCCAATCAATAGTATGTCATCAACATACAATATCAAGAAAAGAATCTTGCTCCCACTCGACTTGATGTATAAGCATGGTTCCTCGACCGATCGAGTGAAACCATACTCTTTTATCACCTGGTCGAAACGATGATTCCAACTCCGAGAAGCTTGCTTAAGTCCATAAATGGAACGCTTAAGCTTGCACACTTTCTTAGGATTTTCAGGATCTATGAAACCTTTGGGTTGTACCATATACAACTCCTCCTCCAAATAACCGTTTAAGAAGGCGGTTTTCACATCCATTTGCCAAATTTCATAGTCATGAAAAGCGGCAATTGCTAAGATTATCCGAATGGAACGTAGCATAATTACGGGTGCAAAAATTTCATCATAATGCAATCCGTGCACTTGAGTGAAACCTTTTGCCACTAGTCGTGCCTTATAGGTATCTGGTTGCCCGTCTACAGAATGCTTTATTTTGTAAAGCCATTTGCACTGTAGAGGTCGTACCTTATTAGGTAAATCAACAAGATCCCATACATCATTCTCATACATGAAGTCCATCTCGGATTGCATGGCTTCAAGCCATAGCTTAGAGTCGGAACATGTCATGGCACATTTATAGGTAGCGGGTTCATTACTCTCTAGGAGTAAAACGTTATTCTCCTCGACCATACCAATGTATCTGTCTGGAGGATTAGAGACTCTACCCGACCTCCTAGGTTCCTGAGGAATATTAACCGTATCATCAGTTGAAGGAACAACTTCCTCCATCTGTTCCTCGGTTGTTGGTTCTTGAATCTCCGATAGCTCGAAGGTTCTATTACTTGACTTGTTCTCGAGAAATTCTCTCTAAAAGCTTCGCACTAGCCGCAACAAAAACTCGATGTTTGGTAGGCGAATAAAAGTAATGACCAAACATTCCTTTTGGATAACCAATAAAGTATGTCTTGACCGATCGCGGACCGAGCTTATTCTCGTGTCTTCACTTGACATAAGCCTCGCAGCCCCAAACCCGAATAAAGGACAAGTTAGGGACCGTTCCCTTCCACATTTCATATGGAGTCTTGTCGACAGCTTTAGACGGACTTCAGTTAAGTATAAGAGCAGCTAAAAAAAGAGCAAAACCCTATAATGAATCAGGTACTACCGTGTGACTCATCATGGATCGAACCATATCAAGTAATGTTCGATTTCTCCGTTCGGACACACCATTTAATTGAGGTGTTCCAGGTGGAGTTAACTGTAAAACTATTCCACAGTCTTTAAGGTGTTGATCAAACTCATTTGAAAGATATTCGCCACTCCGATCTGAACGGAGTGCTTTAACCTTTCTTCCCAGTTGGTTCTCAACCTTATTCTGGTATTCCTTGAATTTTTCCAAGGACTCACTTTTATGCTTCATTAAGTAGAAATATCCGCATCTACTCAAATCGTCCGTGAAAGTGATAAAATATCTATAGCCATCTCTAGCGATGATTGACATAGGTCCACATACATCAGTATGTGTGAGTCCTAATAGGTCACTAGCGCGCATTCCAACACCTTTGAAGGAAATTCGATTCATTTTGCCAATAAGACATGATTCACACGTGCCAAATGAAGAAAAATCGAATGTGGGAATAGTCCCATTGTCGATGAGTTTCTTTACACGTTTTTCATTTATGTGTCCCATTCGACAATGCCATAGATAAGTTTGATCTTTGTCACCAACCTTTAATTTATTATTATTCACATGTAATATATCTGTGGTTTGATCTAAGACATAAATTCAATTCATGGAAACTGCTTTGCCATAAACCATTTCATTAAAAGAGAAAATACAGCTATTGTCCTTTATTGAAAATGCAAAACCGTCTTTATCAAGTACGGAAACAGAAATAATATTCTTAGATAAACTGGGTACATAGTAACAGTTATATAAATATAACTCAAAACCACTAGGGAGCTGGATTACATATGTTCTCATTGAGAATGCAACAACTCATACTCCATTCCCGACTCGCAGGTCCACATCACCCTTTGCGAGAGGTGTAATGTTTTTTAGGCCCTGCAAATGATTACATAGATGAGAACCACAATCAGTATCAAGTACCCAAGTTCCGAAACTTGCATGGTTAATCTCAATCATATGAATATAAGATGACATACCAACAGGAGTGACGCGGTCTGCTTTTATGTCCTCATGGTACACGGGACAGTTCCTCCTCCAATGTCCAGTCTTGTGACAATGGTGGCATTCAACGTTACCGTCCTTGCTCTTTGCCTTGCCTTGTGAGCCACTAGTCTCACCAGGCCCACTCTTACCGTTTCCTGACTTTTTAAACTTTGGCTTTCCTACAGTTAGGTCACCATGAGCTTTGCCCTTACCCTTATTCTTGTTGGAAATCATGAGAACATCTTGCTTCATACTCCCACTCAATTTCATATCCTTCTCGGTCTTTACGAGAAGTGAGTGTAGCTCATGAGGACTTTTCTTCATGTCATTCATGTAGTAATTTGCCCTTAAGAGGGCAAAACCATCATGAAGTGAATGAAGCATACGGTCAATGACTATGCTCTCACTGATTTTGCAATCAAGTGCCTCCAGTTTCTCGACATTCTCAATCATGCTGAGAATGTGTGGGCTAACTGGTTGGCCTTTCTGGAGTTTCGCATCAAAGAAGCGACAAGTATGCTCATAAGTAACGATTCTCGGTGCTTTTTAGAACTCATTAGTGAGTGTGGTGAAAATCTTGTTTGCACCTTGGGCAATGAAGCGTCTTTGCAAATTGGTTTCCATTGCAAAAATGAGTACGTTCTTTATCGCACCTGCTTCCATAACGAAGTCACTATAAGCAATTGACTCGTTAGCTCTTGCATTGGCGCCTGAGTTTGGCGGTATTGGCTCAGTTAAGTACTTGAGCTTACCGTCAGCAATGGCAGCATTCCGTAATGATGCCTCCCAGTCCGCAAAGTTGGACCCGTCATTCTTCAGTCGTGTGAACTGATTCATGTGGTCGATGAAAGCTTTTAGCCAGGACTCGCGTCCAAGGGTGGCACTTGGCATAGGGATATCATTATTTCCAGCCATTTGTTGTAAGCAGTATTATCAATATAAAACGAATTCTACACTACGAAAAGAAGAATAAAAATATAATAAGCATACTCATCGTTATGATTTAAGTCTAATGCAATACTGTTATAATGCGAAGACTCAAGCATTTATATAATTGACCTTCCTCAAGAATTATATAAATGATCCCAAGACTCAATTATCTGTAAATTGATAAGCCAACCTTTTGGCTAATTCTACCTTTAGAATTATTGGTTGATAAATTTCTGTAAATTCTATCTATAGTCCATCATAATCTCGAGAAACTCTTCGGATTATAATGTTGAGGTAAACTAAGTCAACATAAACTACTTACCCAACGTAGAAGGGGTCATATGGAGAGTAAGGTCCTATATGCCTACCGACGAAGAAGGGATTCATAGCTGTTTGGCCTATAAAGACTAGTCTCAATTTCAGTTTTAGAGGAAGATCCCATCAACTTTATTTTAACTCATTTTAAGTGAACTAATATCTAGCATGCGTGAATGAATAAACTAAGATGATGGCTTAAATAGTGTGACATCTGTATGTCTATGAAAACTAACATTCAATCTATGAGTCAATTTTCATGCATATTAGTAGGTGGTTTGGTTTAGGCGGAAAATGATGCAATAAATATCAAGCGAAGAAAAGCAACCAGAATGGAAAAACGTAAAACAAAAAGAAAGTCTTAGTGTGGCCTATTGTGGACAGCGGGCCGCCCACGGGGGCGCTTGGTGAAGGGCTCGAAAACAAGCGTTTGCATTTTGTATGGAGTCGCCACCAATTTTTATGGGAAATTGGAACCGTTCGAATACCTCGTGTCATGTCAAGACACAAAGTAGTGACATGAACACTAAGCAATCGTTACCCTTAGCATTCTATGTCTAGAATGACTCTCGTGGATGCCAATGAACACGGGTGCTCACGGAGATCTGGAGTAAGGGGTGAGGGTACGTATTAGGAAGCTCTTTTGATCGAACACCTAATCCCGCCCGCCTCGATAGCGGCCTCTACTAATGATTAGGGAAGTTATTCGTACTTGATATATCGTCGGCTATATGCATGCAATGCAACATCCATAGATTAATCCTAACATGTGAGAATTTAATACTAAGTCGGTTGACAATTAATTTAGCATACAATTGGGTCGAAGTTGAGATTTAATGCTCATTTACATGTGAAGCATACAAATGACACGAAATAATAATAATAAAATTACAATAAAGAAAATTACATTAATTACAATGGAACAGGCGATTTATGTCGAAAATACCGCTAAAACGGATGATTTGAGAAAAGAATAAAAGAATAAAACAAAGAAATACGAACAAGTCAGAAGGTGATAATACGATTATTAGTTGATTAATACGCTTACTAATTAAACTACGTCAAGGCAGAAAAGGAGTTCAGGGACAGAACTCATCCTGGAACAGGCGCAAAGAAATCGCGCCTTTGGAAGAGGCGCGGCGATTCTTTGCGTCTGTTCCAAGGGTGAACTCGGGTGTGTTTAAGCGCAAACCGTTAATGTTAATTGGTAAATTAATGGATTGATTACGATTTTAGACTCGGATGAAAGTTATTAGCAGATTATTTACATATGATTGAGGTCATAAAACAGTAAAACATGATTAAGACGGAAATAAGACGGATTAATTATGTGAAGGGTCGATGTTAATGAATGATTTATTAAACTAACTGAACGAATTATTAACTAAACATGATGAATTGACGATGAATTGATGACTAAACAGATGAAAATATATCAACAATGAATCCCAGAAACTCAACATGAACGAATTGAATTTCTAAAACCCGAATTGAATTTAATGACGAAAAAACCCGCAAATATTGATTATTAGGGATTTAAGTCGGTTTTATGATGAATTAAAACATGTTAATGATGATGGATAATATGTACATGCGAATTATCAAACTATCATGATGAAGAATTAATGACGAACAAACAAAGGAAATAAATTTGATACGAATTGCAGGATTTGGAGGAAGAAGAAAAAAGCGAGAATCTGCTGCGACCTCACGAAGAGGCGCGCGAGCGCTGCGCTCCTTCAAGAGGCGCAGCGATTCTTTGCGTCTTTTCTCGACGTCTGTCTACTGGAATTTCGCAAAACAGGTTTTAAAGACGGTTTTAGAAATCGATTTTAATGGTGTTTTCGACATAAACCTTACAATTGTTTATACAATAATAAAATACAATAAATAAAAGGGATTATACACCCTCAGACTTACATGTTGACGGAACGAGAAGAACTAAGAAGATCGATTAGTGAATGCTCGATGCGAATGCAGGGAAAGAGTGCCCTCGTAAGAGGAAGACGATTGATTAATTAAAGTTGATTGAGTGTAGTGGGTCAAATTGGTCGGTCATGCAACGGAGAGGCTGGTACCCGGAAAGATCCGAGCTTACGTGGTCGGAAGTCCAAGCACGTAGGCGCCAATTAGTAAGAACGAAGTCTAGAATGCAAAGGGAGAAGAGAAGGGCGGACACTCGCGTGAGAAATATGAGGAACGAAAGCTCCTATTTATACTAATCACGTGAAGGAATAGGGTTTCGGAGACTCTTTGGAAGTGAATCTCGGAAAGATATAAAAAAGATACGTAAATCATGCAAAGAAGGGCCTGGGAAGAGGCGCAGCAGCCACTGCGTCTCTTGGAAGAGGCGCAGCACCTGCTGCGTCTATTCCTAGGAGGTTTCCTCCTGCTTAAGAAAGATTTCCGTGTTTAAGTTATGGTAGGACGGAAATAATTCGATTTATCTTTAAATATTTTAGATGAATATTACGGGATATTATTTGCCAAAAGATAAAATTTGAGAAATATGGAATAGAAATATCCTAACATTCCGAACATTCTGACTCGGGATTTAACAGCTATCAGAAAGTGGAGACGGTTTTTGACCCGGACTCCGAATGTACTCTAATTACTGCCAAAACGACCGTATCGGCACGTAGATGACAACTAAGAGGTTGACATTAATATTTGAGCAATCACTTGACGATAATCTTACGAACTGTCACTAATCGTTCCGCGAATCAAACATGCGGCCCAATCATCACCGGGTGGTTTGCGAGAGGTGCAGAAACGAGGTGTCTCTGAGCCCCCACTTTGACTGAGGCTTGGACAAGGCGAAAGTCAAAGTATAGCCATCAGGTCAATCGAAGATTACAACCTGACGACTATGGCGACGCGAGGTGGCTCAAGGGGTCTGAGCCAAGGACCTATCGTCGGGAACATTTTAGAGTCTGTCGACTATCGGGGAGGGTCGTTTAAAGTCCATTAGACTACGTAAGGAAGCTCGCCAGCCATAAGAAGAGATCATACCGAGATTCAATCGAACTTCGCGGGAACAAGAGATATTGAAAACAGCCGGACGTCGGTAGAAACTGCTGGGGATCCGCTTGCGTCGGTCTCAAGCGAACTCGGCGAAATTTGGAGGTTGAATGCGCTTGCGTTGGTCTCAAGTGAACT
This sequence comes from Silene latifolia, assembly GCF_048544455.1. NCBI lineage: Eukaryota > Viridiplantae > Streptophyta > Magnoliopsida > Caryophyllales > Caryophyllaceae > Silene > Silene latifolia. Next base: position 34,592,289 of record NC_133529.1, on the reverse strand, counting down.
CGGGTTGGGGAATATACCGACGACTAGGAACATCTTGATCGTCGTAGGGAAACCTTGAGTGAGCGATCGCAAAATACTATCTGCAGGATAGACGACCAGGAACATCTTGATCGTCGTAGAAAGAAAGTCTTGAGTGAGCAGATCTTTGCAAAATACTCTGTCTTTGGATAAAAATTCGAACAATCTCATAAATCTCTGCTGGATAAAATGAATTTGGACGATCTCGCAAAATATTGCTTGCGCGGATAAAATGAATTTGGACGATCTGCAAAATATTGTCGCTACTGGATAAAACGTGGGCGGAACGAAAAGAAAATCGTCGAAACGGACCAAAATGATAAAACGTCATCGAGGAAGAGGCGCACCAAAGATGGGCCCACGAATAATGAACTCATAACGGATTTTTGAAAATCCGCAAGGAGGAACAAAAGGAAGAGGCGCAGCAAGAGCTGCGTCTCTTGGAAGAGCGCGACTTTTCTTTGCGTCTGTTCCCCAAATTTGGCAATCTCCGCGTAAAAACGAAAGTCGAAGGTTTATGTTCATTTTATTCGAAACATAAATCGCTCCATTCTCTCTCAAATCTTCACCATTTTCGTCGAGGTTGGATTCAAAAGCTTGCTTAAAATATGACTAATCGAGGTATGTGCTTTAATCTTGCATTAATCTTCCATATTTGTTGAATTTTGAGCCGCGAACATTAGGGTTTTCGACCCTTTTGATCGAAAATTTGGGGCTTTTCCCCCAAATGGCTTTGTCGTGCCAAATTGATACTAGAAATGGATAATAGGTGATGCTAGGAACATAACCATGTATTTACTTCGAATTTTCATCAAGTTTTGAGCCCTTGAGCAGAAATTGAGACGGTTTCACAGCTAGATCGTAAATTGCTTCGAAAATGGCCTTAGGATTGCCCATTTGTGATGAAATTTGATATTTGGGACCCTTGGATGATGGGTAAACTTTCTACCATCTTGGAAGTTTGGTTTGTGACAACTTTTTCAGGACACTTTTCTAGGGCATAACCGCCATTATAGCGAAATGCTGCCGAATTTTCGACTCGAACCCGGAACTAGGCTTTGACTCGGACTTGACTTGACCCAATTTGTCACATGAGTGATCGGGTTGGTGAGAACATGGCCAAGGATGGCCAGAAATGGGGAATTCCCGGGCCTTGAAGGCTCGAAAATTTCTTAACAAAGGCTTGTCGTCATATGATGCGGCTGGATTTGCTTTAACGTTGCGGTGACGATGCTTCTACTTAGGGAGGGATCCCATGGATGTAGACGCCGCTGTTGTTGAGGAGGCTTTAGAGCGAGGCCTTCACCGCCGCGGTGATGGGCTGCTGCAGACGAGGTTCCCGAGGAGGAGGCGGCGATGAGGAGGAGATTCCGAGACGGGCCCACCTCGGACGAGGGGTCGTCGGTGAGAGGAGCTCCCGCGTGGGCTGAGACCTGGGAGAGTAGGCACCTTGTGTGGGCTGCAGAGGGTCACTTGTCCTACAGGACGGTGAAGAGCTTGGTAAATAGGAATTCCCTAACTCATTACCTACCCTTTTCTATCTTTGTTCAAATTTCTTTCAAATTTACTCAAAACTAAAGATAGCTTTATTTCGAATCATAATAGGAGGCTGGGAACATCCCACGTTCTCGGGGTATACGACAGCGATGGAGCATTACGAGCGGTTGTCGGCGGAGGAGAGGGCCATGATCGAGCGTGGAGCGTTTGGTCCTCTGGTTCAGGTCTGGAGGGATATCGTGAAGAGGAAGTTGCGGGCCAACCTTAGCCTGGTCCGCGCTTTCTTGGATCGATTTTGGGATACGACTTCCACGTTTCACCCGCCTTTTGGTGAGGTGGGAGTCACCTTGGAGGACTACGGCATGATTTCAGTCCGCCGTGCGGGATCGAGGAGATGGTGTGGCGGAGACGGCATGAGGGCGGATTCGGCCGAGGCGAGGAGGTTGATCGGTGGAACCCGTCGCCGAAGGTGTTGCGTGCGGGTTTGGTACCCAGTTCCTACGTCCGAGACTACTTTGCGGGGAAGACCCCGGAGCGGGTGACGATCGATGGGAGGGAAACGGCTCCTCCTCCCTGTTCAGCCGAGCAGAGGGCTCGTCTGTGGCTTTGGTGGTTCTTTTCTTGATCTACCTCGGAGACAAGGGTGAGAGGCATCGACGAAGCTTCTTCCCTTTCTTTCGACTGAGTTCCCTAGGGCGTTGGGACCGGGTCATTTGTTGGTTTGCGGTCCTCATCCGCTTTATGAGGGCCATGGTTCGTCCGGAGTTGATGGAGAAGGGGACTTCTCCCCGGTGCCGTCGGACACAGGCTCTTGTTGGAGGTATGAACCTTCCTTTAGACCAAAGTCAATTTCTTTCTTTATCGACGACCGACGGATCGTCATTGATTATTATGCTTTGCAGGCGTGGGTGTACTCTTACTTTCCGGGCCTCGCGCCCAAGAGGACGGAGCCGTTGGAGAGGGCCTACCCCGTGGTGAGGATTGGGTCATGTGCCGGACGAAGAGCAAGCGTTCTTCTCACAATGTCTACCGGCGGGATGTGAACGCTCTTGGTGAGCAACGTGAGTATCCTATTTGCATGCACTTATTCTTCTCATACTTCGTTTTTAATTGATCATAGGAATGACCTTTGCCTTCATATTGTCGTAGTGGGTGCCCGGACCTTAGGCGGAGTCTGTTGGAGCGCCTCCCTTCGTCGCCGAGGTCCTTCGACCTAGGAGCTCAAGTCGGCCTTTGTTGTGGACGTCGATGGGTCTGTGTGGTATCCGGGCGGCGGTTAGCTCGTCGGTGCTTTCGGGCGCGTTGACGGTTTCCGTCGATCCTCCTAGGACGATGTTTAGGGAGCCTTCGAGGCCGAGAGGAGGCCGACTTGGCTGGTGCTAGTGGCGACGACCTTCTTCTCCCTGACGAGGATTACTCGGCGTTCCTTTACGGGAGGTTGGCGTATTGGCCGGTAGTGGTGAGTATCTTTTGTTTCTTGTTGGATCTTTGATTTTCGAGAATCGCGACGAAAGACCACCGATTAACGAGAGCCATTTTGCAGGAGGTTGAGGCGGCGGGCATCGAGCCCCCAGAGTACCCCGAGACCCTCGAGTACACTGACGCTACTGGGAGGACGACGATCTCCGAGTTACGTGACTTTGACGTAGCTGTGACGGATGCTGGCCTAGATGACTGGCAGCATCTGATTCGGAGGGTGAGTTCTTATTTTGCATAGTTTTCGTGTAAGAACACCTTTGATTGAACTTATTCAGTTTATTGAGAATTCTTTTGAAATGCAGGTCACGCCGTCTCGGTTTGTGGCACTATGGAGGGTGGCCAACCGGCTACGAGCTACGGCCATCGAGGCACTCGTCGGCGGTCGAGGTCGTCAGGTATGAACCTCATTTGTTTTTCCTTGATCTTTGGTTTTTCAGTTTTGTTTGAATTGATTGACATGAGCCGATTTCTTGTTGTCCACAGGCCGGTCGTGAGCTGGAGCGAGAGTTGACCCGATCTCGGGAGAGAGACGGCTCGTTTGTCGAAGGAGCTCGAGTTTCGGGACGCCGAGATTGCCGCTCTTATGGCGAGGGTTGCCGAGTGGAGGGTGCCAGCGATGTCTGCGTGGTTTTGTAGACTTGATTTTGAACATTTTTGGACTTGTTTGGGCGCAAGCCCCGATTCTGGATTTTTGGAATTGTTTGGGGCGAAGCCCCGCCTTATTTGCACATTTGGACTGTTTGGGGCGAAGCCCCGGTTTGCTTGTACATTTGCTTTTTTGTTGTATATATGACGGCTTTGAGTGCCTTTTCTTTCTTTGGGTTGTGTTGTTTGTACCTGCAGTTAGCTTTTGAACAGTTTGGTAGACAACGGTTTACGCCGTCATCTTTGCCGAAATTTACATAGAAAATCACGCAACACATACATTTTATATTCACATAAGGCCTTAATTAGCGCAAAATGAGACTCAAAAGGAACGCAAAAATGCAAAAATTTTGCTTTAAAATGACCGGACGGTAGGGAGGGTTACCCCCTAAAAAAAGAAAAAAGAGAAATCTATAAGTTAGAAAATGGAGAAATATAAATATTGAATTTTATTAAAATGAAAACAAAAGAAAATTAAAAAAAGAAACGATTTAAAGTGTGCTGAAATGGCGGAGGTGTCGATGTCGCCTCGAAATGCGTGCCCGCGAATTTAGGAAACCTGAAACATGGTAAATTTCTCGGATTTACCAAAATAAAATCCCGCAAGAATAGGAAATTGCGCGTTCATAGAATTAGGAAATATCCAAACGCGGAAATCACGAAGTGAGGTTTGGGGAAGAGGCGCGACATGATGAGCGTCCCTTTGAAGAAGAGGCGCATTGTCTGCGCTTTGTTCCCAGCTTGTCTTACGATGGATTTTTGGAAACAGCAATTTAGTATAAATAGGAGCGTCGACGAAGCTTTAAATCATATAATTCTTCCTTCTCTTCTTCGTCGCCTCACATAAAATTCTCAAAATAAATTTTCAAGAGAAAATTATCATCATGAATACTTTGGAGATCCGCTTGAAGGAATGGACCAATGAATTCTCGAACATCGAGAAGCACGATATGGGTGCTTATAACCTTGGGTCTTGGTTGAGTTTGAAACTCATTAAGGTTGTAAAACCTTTCTTGGATGCTTGCCTTGATTATTGGGACCCAAATTATCACGTTTTTGCGTTCCCGGGAGGTGATATTTGTCCTTTTCGGAGGAAATTGCTTTGCTATTGGCGGGTGGGACCACGAACATCTACCCGCCATCCCTTCTACTGCTCAAGGGTATAAGAGCAAGTTTAGAGATTTGCTTGGACTTACTAGACTTGAGGTGGATCGCTTAGTTACCCCGAAAGGCGTGAGAATGTTGGACTTTGTAGACCGATTCATCAACAGGGGCCGACCCTCTTGTCTCTTATGTTGCTAGGAGGAGAGCATTTGGCTTCTGTTTGCTTCATGTATATGTCTTCCAGGGACATGTTGATGAAGAAGCTGCGAGGTGATCCCCGTCTATTGGGTCTTATTGAGCAAATGGAGCTGCGAGAGCCCGCTTGTCTATGCTTAGGGGAGATTATCTTGGGCTTGGATAATAGGAAATCCACCCGCGATCTTCCATTTTTGGGGAGTCCCGTTATCCTACAGGTAAAACACACCTTTTTTTTTTTTTTTTTTTTTTTTTTTTTTTTTTTCGTCTTTTTTTTTTTTTTTTTTTTTTTTTTTTTTTTTTTTTTCGCGGGTGTCTAATACCTATTTTTTTTTGGTAGGTTTGGCTTATGGAACGGCTCCGATTGCTCGAGCCCCCGGTTCATGCACTTTCCTATCATGCCCGTATGATTTCGATGAGGACACTACCGTTTGTACATGGTGGACTTCACCCGTCTGCGATTATTGGAAGAACAAGGAGGAATGATGATGGCCCGTTGATCGGTGGGTCGTTCCGTGGTGGCACCTCAAGTCCATCCTTTGGAGTGTCTTCTTTGGATCCTACTAGGTCCGTGCGCATTCTGGATTGGAGTTTATGGTATGCATCTTTCCGAGAGATTGATGAGGCAAGTCGGGTTGAAGCGGATGATCCCTAGGCTTGACACCGTTCCTGATCGCTATGGCGCTTACTACGTAAAGCGAAGAGAGTGGGCTATGAAATGGGCCCAAAGAAACATGTGGTTCTTGAGCTTCTCCGCCAATGCCTTGTGGGTGTCGGACTCTTATCCGAGGTGGAGAAAGGCCGCAACTTCGGAAGAGCGCGAAAAAGCGAGGAAGCGCGAGCCCGTTGATTACAAGGTGCGCGAGGGAGATAAAGAGAAGGAGAAGCATCCGACGAAGGAGAAGAAGAAGCCGGGTTTCAAGTCATTCATCCTTCCAAGAAATCGAAGACTACTCCCCGTCGCAGAGATGGTGGTTGGCAAGAATGGAAGGGTTAGGCCTCGAGAAAGACCGTTGGTGATTAGGTCTCAAGTGGTGCAAGAGCGCCCGGCTCGAGGTCGTGACAAGAAATATGACAAGAACGACAAGGGCAAGGGAAAGATGGAGGAATAGCCCAAGTCTTATTATTACTATTAGATTATTATTATTATTGTTGTAACAAGAGGAGGGATTTTTAGAATCCTAGCCTATCTATTTTTATTATTTGTCGTACTATTATTATTAGAAATTGAATGAAATAAAAAGGTTAAATGGTTATGAAACCGTTGGTATTTTCTACTTATTACTCTTGTCGAATTTCAAATGCGATGCAAATGTCCTTCTATTTACATTTTAAATATAATGGTGGGTTGAATCCCGTGAAGGATTGCCTACGTATTCACTTAGAGAAAGCGAAATCAAACCCTTGCGCGTAGTTCGAGTAAATGTAAAAGAATAATTGTTCGAAGCAAGAGCTTGTAATGAACATAGAAAATAAGCATGAGCTTTTGCTTACTCTGGAGGTGCGAATTTTAGTTTGTTTGACGATATGAGGATGACAAGTTTGCCAAGATGCAAGAGCATAGTGACATTCAGATGGGCTAGGGGCCGCTTATTTAGTGCCACAAGAGCGACACTTAGGTTTACGCGAGGCGCGTTTTTATTCTATTCTAGGCATAGTATCGTTTCAGTTGGTCGAGATTTGTGGGATTTGAAAACTCATTCCCATCTAGGTCTGTGATTCTAACCGCGCCTCCTGGGAGTATGGATTTGACTAGATATGGTCCGGCCCAATTAGGTTTGAATTTTCCCCTCGGGTCGACAGGGAAAAGAGCTCTAACTGATTTGAGTACTAAGTCTCCTTCTTTGATGTTTCTTGGCCTAACCCTTTTGTTGAAAGCTCGTTTGATACGTGTTTGATATGTTTGGACATTATGTAAGGCACGTAGCCTACGTTCATCCAGGAGGATGAGTTCTTCGTATCTATCTTTCTTCCAATCGGCCTCCGGGATTTGACTCTCTAGTAGGATGCGCAGGGATGGTATTTCTAGCTCAACTGGTTGTACGGCTTCCATGCCGTAGGTCAAATAGAAAGGAGTAGCCCCAGTGGGCGTCCTAACTGATGTACGATACCCCCACAAAGCGAAGGGTATTTTGCTTGGCCAATCTCTGTAATTGTCAGTCATTTTCTTGAGGATTGTGACGACATTCTTGTTAGCCGCCTCTACCGCGCCGTTAGTCTGTGGTCGATAGGGCGAGGAGTGATGATGCTTGATCTTGTACTTGGCTAGCAATTGTTCGGTTTCGGCTTGGAAGTGGGACCCATTATCGCTAATGTTCTCATGTGGGCAACCATATCGGCAGATGATGTTATTTTGTATGAATTTGGCTACATTTTTGGCCGTAAGAGCGGTGTAGGAAGCCTCTTCTACCCACTTGGTGAAGTAGTCAATTGCTACTAGGATGAAACAGTGACCTCCTGTTACGGCTGGAGTTATTTTCCCAATTATGTCAATTCCCCATGCGGAGAATGGCCAGGGAGATGTCATCGTATAGAGCAACGAAGGAGGGACATGTTGTACGTTCCCGAATATTTGACAGTTGTGGCAATGTCTCACATATTTGATGCAATCAGATTCCATTGTGGTCCAATAGTACCCTAGACGTGTGATTTTCTTTGCCATCATAGGTCCGCTCATGTGAGGACCGCATTCTCCGTCGTGGACTTCTTCCATCACTTTTCGTGCCTGTGAATGATCAAGGCAACGTAGGACTACACCAAGAGGTGTTCTTTTGTACAATTCTCCCTGTATTAGGATGTATTGGGAAGCTAGTAGGCGTATAGCGCGTTGTCCCCTTTTGTCCATATCTGGCGGATAGGTACCATTGAGCTTGAAATTCAGATTGCTTGGAACCGGGTTCTGTGCGATTTCTTCTTCATCGGTAATTTGATGGACATAAGCCGGCTCCGACCGTCGTTCGATACACAAAGGCATTTCCATCATGTAATCTGGCATGTTTATCAAAGATGCAAGTTTCGCAAGAGCGTCTGCAAATTGATTTTCTTCTCGAGGTAGGTGTAAATAGGTTACGTGATCAAAGAATTGAGCGACTTGGTCTATCCTAGCCTGATAGGGTGCTAGGCTTTCACTTCGGATTTTCCAGGATCCCGTAACTTGGTTGATGATTAGTGACGAATCCCCGTGCACTCGGAGGTTTTTGATGCCTAAGCCTACTGCCGCTTGTAGTCCAATTAGACAAGCCTCATACTCTGCGGCGTTGTTCGTCACCTCGAAGTCGAGTTTGACAGCAATCGGTGTATGCTCACCTTCAGGAGAAATGAGCAACACTCCTATCCCAAATCCTCTTAGGTTTGATGCTCCATCAAAGTATAGGTCCCAGGAGTCTACATCTGTTTGAAGTATATCCTCGTCGGGAAATGACCAAGTATCTATGGTTTGTGCGTCGTCGATGGGATTTTCTGCGAAGAATTCGGCGACGGCGCGACCCTTTATTACTTTCAGTGGCACATATTTGAGGTCAAATTCCGAGAGCATCATGGTCCATCTTGCCAGGCGTCCGTTGAGGACGGGTTTCTCGAAGAGGTATTTGACTGGATCCATTTTGGAGAATATCTTGACAGAGTAGCTAAGCATGTAGTGACGTAGCTTCTTTGTTGCCCACACAAGAGCGAGGCATGTCTTTTCGAGTTGTGAGTATTTGCACTCGTATTCCAAGAACTTCTTACTTAGGTAGTAAATAGCTCTTTCTTCACTTCCTACGGTTTGAGCTAACATGGCACCCATGGCGGTTTCGGTTACCGTGAGATATAAACCAAGAGGTTGGTCTTGTTGTGGTGGCATGAGCACTGGTGGTTTATCCAATATCTCCTTGATTCTGTCGAACGCCTTTTGACAATCATCGTCCCACATAGTGTGGTCTGTTTTCTTGAGTTTCTTGAAGATAGGCTCGCAAATCATCGTAAGTTTCGATATGAATCGACTTATGTATTGCACTTTTCCCAGAATCCCGACTTCCTTTTCTTTTGAGGTTGTGGCATTTCGATCAGAGCTTTGATTTTGGAAGGATCTATTTCTATGCCTCGTTGGCTAACGACGTATCCTAGAGTTTGCCGATGTCACCCCAAATGTGCACTTTTGAGGGTGAGTCTCATGTTGTACTTCCGTAGCCTTGCGAAGAACTTGCGAAGGTTCGCAATATGTCCCTCTCTTTCCTTGGATTTGACGATCATGTCATCTACATATACCTCGACTTCTTTATGCATCATGTCGTGTAGGAGTGTAGTCGCGGTGCGTTGGTATGTAGCTCCGGCGTTGATCAATCCGAACGGCATTACTGTATAGCAATAGGTTCCCCATTGGGTGACGAATGCGGTCTTATGCATGTCTTCCATGGCCATTTTGATTTGGTTATAACCCGCATATCCATCCATGAAGGATAGTAATGCGTGGTCTGCAGTATTGTCCACTAATTTGTCGATGTGAGGTAGAGGGAAGTCATCTTTTGGGCTTGCTTTGTTCAAGTCCCTAAAGTCAACACAAACTCGGATTCTCCCATCCTTTTTGGGTACGGGCACTATGTTAGCTACCCAAATCGAATACTCGGAAACTTTGATGAACCCGGCTTTGAATTGTTTGTCAACTTCTTCCTTAATCTTTAGAGCCCACTCTGTTCTCATTCGTCGAAGCTTCTGTTTCACAGGTTTGAAACCTGGCTTAATCGGAATCCTATGTTCGGCGATATCCCTGTCGATCCCTGGCATGTCTTTGTAGGACCAAGCGAAAACGTCTTTGAATTCATTTAGGAGGTCTATGAGGTCGGCCCGTTCGGTAGAGCTCAAGGTAGTCCCTATCCTAAGTTCTTTGGGTTCTAGTTCAGTTCCTACATTGATGGGTTCGGTGTCCTCAATTACAGGTCCCCCTTCCCCTTCCTGTAGTATTTCTTTGGCTACGTAGGGAGGTATTTCGGTCAAGTCTGGGTCTTGGTCATCCTCAGTATCATCATAAACAGAATTGCACTCAAGATAACGCAAAGAGTAAGCAGAACCTGATTTATTCATATTAAGATTCGAGTAAAGTTGAAACAAAGAAGCCAACTGATCCATGGTCAGTGGCGGTAAAGGGACAGTAATTGGGGCATTTCCCGAACTACTGTGGCTACTTGAAAATAAGCTAGGAGAAACGAAGGGAGTGGGGATGACGACAGGAGTAGACTCTCTAATGACTTCTCTAGACTCTGACTCTGACTCCGACTCCGACTCTGATTCTGATTCGAACTCGTCGTCTTCTGGTTCTTCTTTGAACATCTCTCCTTCTCCAGTGGTGAGCTTGAAGAGTCTTCCTTGATTGTTGGTCCATTTGATTGATTTTCTCCATCCTTTCTGCTGCTTTGTGTCGATTTCTGTGATCAATGCGGTGGGGTTGAAGCGATCGTCTTGAAGTATCGTAGTAATGATCTCATCCTGCGCGGCCTTAACAAATCGGTCCTCTCCAAACAGGAGGCTCACAGCTTGCTCGTCTAAGCAAGGTGCTTGACGGGTTTTGACGGTAGGAACCGTTTCTGGAGGAATGAAGTAGCAATCGTGAAAGATCTCGATTCCGGCTAACTTCCTCTCAAGGTAATGCCAAGGTTCGGGAAATCCGTGAAAGAGTTCTGAACTTCCTTCTTGAACGAAGTATCCATTTAAGGTGGGGAGATATGGCCTCATTTGGACTCCTACATACTTGCGATTTTGGACTTGGGCAAGCATTTCGAGAACTTCTTCCATTTGTGGGTTTGTACCCTAGTCCAAGTGGTATTCTCGATGAGTTGCCTTTCTTGTATGGCGCGAAGGTGTTCTTCCGAATCGGGTTCAAAGGCATTCCAGGGAAGTATCCCTGATTTTTGAGTATGTGGTTGACCACCAAGTTAGAGTAGGGATTATAGTATAAGGGTGCCAACTCACTTTCTATGACATTTACACTTTGGAAGCCCCCAAGTTCGTAGATGGGATCCGCAAGGACTTGATTGTTTGATTGCTTCTCAATTATTGCCTTGATAGGCGACGAAGTGATCGTCACGACTTTGCCATTGAGTGGGATCTTGATCTTTTGGTGAAGGGTGGATGTTACTGCTTTGGAAGCGTGAATCCAAGGCCTTCCCAGAAGTATGTTAAATGAAGCTTCGATGTCTACTATTTGGAAGTTGACTTTTCGCTCGATTGGTCCCGTGGCTATGGTTAGGCTAGCAAGTCCAACCACCTTTAAGCGTGTACCGTCATATGCACGTACACCTTGATTGGTGGGAGTCCAATCCGACTCTTTCATGCCTAGTTTATATGCCGTTTTGAGGGGTATGACGTTGATCATGAGCCATCATCTACCAAAGTCATTGGCACATTCTTCTTTAGACAAATGACGGTGATGTATAGAGCAAGGTTGTGACTAGCGCCAAAAGGTGGCAGGTCTTCATCTGAGAAAGTAATAGGATTACTTAGCTTCGGTGATTCTTGGAAGACCAAGTTGACTACATCTTCGGGAGTAGAGTTATGCGCTACATTCAATTTGGCCAAAGCTTGCGGTAAAGCTTGGCGATGCGGAAATGAGCTTGCCACTAGTTGCCGGACCGAAAGATCACCCTTGGTTTTTGTAATTGCTTGAGCAAATGATCAGTGGGGTCGTCTTCGTTGTCATTTGGTGTGATGACATTGGTTGGACCGTTTTGAGTGGTGCTTTGATATGGGCGACCCGACCGAGTTAGGTGATCCACATCTTGGTCTTCACCATTTTGGACTATTTCCTTAACTAAGGAGTTTTCGATGAGATACTCGTCTTCATCATCATCGGCCCAAACCCCATTAATCTGGCTAGTTCCCTCATTCTCATGATATCACTTTCTAGTCGTATGATTTGATTGACTAGTTTATCGACCACGGCGACTACTTCTTGCATAGTGGCATTTTGAGAGAAGATCAATGGTACGCGCTCTTTAGGTGTTGCATTGGGATCGCGCAAGATCATTACCATGTTTTCTAGTTCCCACACTTGCCTATCTACACTCCTTGCCCATGTGATGAAGTCGGAAATGGTAGGGGAGATGGTAGAGTAGAGTCTTTCTTTCTCCATTGCATGAATTTCATTTTCGGTGGGAGAAATGAGATGTGAGCAATCTAAGGTAGATTCGTCACTTGTAATCACTAGAACTCCAAGAGGATTCTGAGTGTTGTTGGGCTTACCTCCTGGTGGAATTGGAAGTCGACCATCTTCAATCATATCCTGAAGCACGTGTTTCAACTTGTAGCATTTTTCTGTGTCATGCCCCTTGCCCCTATGGTATTCACAGTAGGAATTTTCATCCAAGAATTTGGACTTCCTTTCAGGTTCGGGAGTAGGCCCAATGGGTTGGAGTTTACCTTGCTTCATTAGTCTTTTTAGAGCGTTGGAGTACGTATCTCCAAGGTTTGTGAACTTCCTTGGTGGGCTAGTTTTCTTGGATGGCTCGAGAAGGTTAACTTCGTCGGTCTTGCTAGTAGAGCCGTATGAACGACTCGTGGACCCTTGGTATCCTCGACCTACCGTTTTGGACAAGAGTCCTTTACGGATGTCGTCTTCAATTCGTGTCCCTAGTATGCTTAAGTCCTTGAAGGTCTTGATGTTTTGATATCTCAAATGGTTGGCATATATGGGCTTGAGATTGTCCACAAACGTTTCTACAAGAGTAGCCTCATCCGGGCGTTCAACTAGTTGGGTACTAGTCTTCCTCCACCTACTTAGAAAGTCGGTGAATCCTTCCTTGTCATTTTGGGTAAGAACCTCTAGAGTGCGCATGTTGACTTGGATCTCGGCATTATCCGCGTATTGTTTCGAGAACTCGATGGCGGCGTCCTCCCACCAGCGACCTTTTTGTGATCTAAAGTGTAGAACCATTGCTTTGGGATGGTGTCAAGAGATGAAGGAAAGATCCTTAAGAACATCTCGGGTTTGATGCCTTTGATAGACATGTAGTCCTTGAAGGCGTGGATGTGGTTCAAAGGGTTCTCATGTCCTTTAAACTTAGGGATATCCGTGATGCTAAAGTTAGTGGGCAATTTGGAATTGACGGCTTCATACTTACGATTGTTCTCCCTGTAAATGTCATCCCCCTTAAGGTACATCAATTGCTCCTCTAGGTATTGGAGTCTTTTCTCACTGCGGTTGTTCTAGGACAGATTCTCATCTTTAGATTCGTCATCGGAAAATTGTAGCACTCCACCTTTAGGGGGAGGTAGCTTTCCCTCTACATCAAAGATACGGCCTTCGATAAGCTCAAGGCGGTCATAGGTTTGTTCTTGAGTGATTTGCATTTGGGCTATCGCGGCCAGGATTCGATCATTACTCTCTTGAATTTGCTGGAGGTTCGTATCATCACTTGATCCGGGCATCTTGGAAACTGGATAAGAGATCGGCGACGAATCAAAACACGATCGACCATTCTATCACACCTGCTAAAAGAGGAAAAGTTTTGACTCGTGAAGTGGGTGTGTGCCACTTGTGTTGAGTGAGTTTTGAAGAAAGACAAGGTCTTTGAAAATGTGTGTCCTAGTCAACTGTAGTGTAGTTGTAGGAGTGGACTCGAAGTGAGGTTTGAAATGGGCTTGTGGCCTGAATTTTGACACGACAAACGGACAGAGTTTTGACCGGATTTTGTACTAATTAAAGGCCCTACTTTTTTTTCGAAATTTTGCTTAAAAAAAGGATTTTGATTTTTTGAAAATTCGTCATGGTTTTGTTTAGAAGTGGTGATCATGTAAGATTTACACATTTATACAAGCATTATAACGGGATGCTGAGTGCTTTTAGAAGGGTTTTGGCTTAAAGGGTGGGTTGCCATACCGAACCATCAAACCCGAAGTCTGTGGAGAGGCTCGTGCCGAACAAGAGTAAGGCCGATTCCTAGTCCATTTCCTCAAGTAGTGAAGGCCCTTGATACAAACAAGAGTAAGCATCATGGTATGGATGACGTCAATCGCTATCCATCCTTAGGCCCAAATAAGAATTAGGACCGTTTAGACGGGACGATTGGTCGAATGGGTTGGGTTGGGCCTAGGAAGGCCGATTTAAACGGTCTAGGAAGACCGAGTTATGAAAACCGACAATTGTCTTGTACAAACTTATTCCCTAACCTTGTTCAAGTTTCACCCTTAGCTACACGTAAGTGTATTTCCCAATGAGTCGCCAAACCGTGGACAGCGGGCCGCCACGGGGCGCTTGGTGAAGGGCTCGAAAACAAGCGTTTGCATTTTGTATGGAGTCGCCACCAATTTTTATGGGAAATTGGAACCGTTCGAATACCTCGTGTCATGTCAAGACACAAAGTAGTGACATGAACACTAAGCAATCGTTACCCTTAGCATTCTATGTCTAGAATGACTCTCGTGGATGCCAATGAACACGGGTGCTCACGGAGATCTAGAGTAAGGGGTGAGGGTACGTATTAGGAAGCTCTTTTGATCGAACACCTAATCCCGCCCGCCTCGATAGCGGCCTCTACTAATGATTAGGGAAGTTATTCGTACTTGATATATCGTCGGCTATATGCATGCAATGCAACATCCATAGATTAATCCTAACATGTGAGAATTTAATACTAAGTCGGTTGACAATTAATTTAGCATACAATTGGGTCGAAGTTGAGATTTAATGCTCATTTACATGTGAAGCATACAAATGACACGAAATAATAATAATAAAATTACAATAAAGAAAATTACATTAATTACAATGGAACAGGCGATTTATGTCGAAAATACCGCTAAAACGGATGATTTGAGAAAAGAATAAAAGAATAAAACAAAGAAATACGAACAAGTCAGAAGGTGATAATACGATTATTAGTTGATTAATACGCTTACTAATTAAACTACGTCAAGGCGTAAAAGGAGTTCGAGGGACGAACTCATCCTGGAACAAAGCAATGGAATCTAAGCCCTTTGGAAGAGCGCGCAAGCCGATTCTTTGCGTCTGTTCCAAGGGTGAACTCGTCGTGTGAAGCGGAATCGCAAAACCGTTAATGTTAATTGGTAAATTAATGGATTGATTACGATTTTAGACTCGGATGAAAGTTATTAGCGATTATTTACATATGATTGAGGTCATAAAACAGTAAAACATGATTAAGACGGAAATAAGACGGATTAATTATGTGAAGGGTCGATGTTAATGAATGATTTATTAAACTAACTGAACGAATTATTAACTAAACATGATGAATTGACGATGAATTGATGACTAAACAGATGAAAATATATCAACAATGAATCCCAGAAACTCAACATGAACGAATTGAATTTCTAAAACCCGAATTGAATTTAATGACGAAAAAACCCGCAAATATTGATTATTAGGGATTTAAGTCGGTTTTATGATGAATTAAAACATGTTAATGATGATGGATAATATGTACATGCGAATTATCAAACTATCATGATGAAGAATTAACAGACGAACAAACAAAGGAAATAAATTTGATACGAATTGCAGAGGACGGAGGAAGAAGAAAAGAAGCGAGAATCTGCGGCCCTCACGAAGAGGCGCGCGGCGCGCTCGCTCCTTCGAGGCGCGCGATTCTTTGCGTCTTTTCTCGACGTCATCTCTCGGAATTTCGCAAAACAGTTTTAAAGACGGTTTTAGAAATCGATTTTAATGGTGTTTTCGACATAAACCTTACAATTGTTTATACAATAATAAAATACAATAAATAAAAGGGATTATACACCCTCAGACTTACATGTTGACGGAACGAGAAGAACTAAGAAGATCGATTAGTGAATGCTCGATGCGAATGCAGGGAAAGGGTGCCCTCGTAAGAGGAAGACGATTGATTAATTAAAGTTGATTGAGTGTAGTGGGTCAAATTGGTCGGTCATGCAACGGAGAGGCTGGTACCCGGAAAGATCCGAGCTTACGTGGTCGGAAGTCCAAGCACGTAGGCGCCAATTAGTAAGAACGAAGTCTAGAATGCAAAGGGAGAAGAGAAGGGCGGACACTCGCGTGAGAAATATGAGGAACGAAAGCTCCTATTTATACTAATCACGTGAAGGAATAGGGTTTCGGAGACTCTTTGGAAGTGAATCTCGGAAAGATATAAAAAAGATACGTAAATCATGCAAAGAAGGGCACGGGAAGAGGCGCGGCGAGCCACTGCGTCTCTTTGGAAGAGGCGCGACTGGCCTTTGCGTCTATTCCCGAGAGGTTTCCTCACGCTTAAGAAAGATTTCCGTGTTTAAGTTATGGTAGGACGGAAATAATTCGATTTATCTTTAAATATTTTAGATGAATATTACGGGATATTATTTGCCAAAAGATAAAATTTGAGAAATATGGAATAGAAATATCCGGAACATTCCAGAACATTCTGACTCGGGATTTAACAGCTATCAGGAAAGTGGAGACGGTTTTTGACCCGGACTCCGAATGTACTCTAATTACTGCCAAAACGACCGTATCGGCACGTAGATGACAACTAAGAGGTTGACATTAATATTTGAGCAATCACTTGACGATAATCTTACGAACTGTCACTAATCGTTCCGCGAATCAAACATGCGGCCCAATCATCACCGGGTGGTTTGCGAGAGGTGCAGAAACGAGGTGTCTACACCTATCTACCAAAATGAACATAAATACAACTTTAGAATCCTTCCTAGGACCCGAGAAGCTTGTGTTGATGTTCCATCTTGGTCCATGTAGCATGAGTGAGCAATCCAATATTTAGTCTTCTCAAAATTACAATTAAAAATTACATAATAAACTTATTTACATTCTAATTTTAAAACCATAATATAAAAGAAAACCAAAAGGAGATTCGAGATCTCAAAATTACACTAAAATTATGTTTCCATCATTACGAAAACATAATTAACTAAGGCCACACTAGGTATCACAAATTACAACCGATTGCAAAAATACGTAAATTAAACCATTCAACAATTCATACAACTAAATAAAAATGCATCAACTATAAATTAATCATTCAAGACATAATTCCTTAATTATGTAGAGTAATTTATCCAAACCACCTATTTAAATGATCAAATTATGTGACAATTCCTCAATTACTCACAATAATTTCAATCTTAATTCACATTAACCTATAATATGAATTAATCTAACATTATTTTAAACCTCTTTAAAATAATTTGGGTATCTCAAATTTGTGAACCTTTTCACAACAAACAATCATACATTATAAATAATGTATAAAGATTATTCGCCAATTTTTTTTTTTATTAATAGCTGTTTTATCTTGCTTTTCTCGAAAAGAAGAAAAAAAAAATTATGTGGACAAAAAGTTTAATGTTGCTAATATAACAAGATCGGCATAAACATCATCTTTTAATTTAAAAATAGATTCAAACTAGATGATTCAATTTAACCTCTTAAAATGAATATCCAAATTATGATTAAATCGATTATCCGTATATTTGATTCATCACAATTGATTTGAACATGATTAAATTAACTTGTATGCCAAAACTATATAGCAAAAACAAATCATCAACAAAGAAACCGATCACTACTACAAATCCAGGCAACTACAACGCCCCTTTAACAACGAATATTCACGAAAATCACAATAAACGTTGTAGAATGCATGGCGCGAATTTTACTAAAATCAATTACAACGGGTATGGTTATAAAAACCGTTGTTATTGGTTTTAACAACGGGTCACACATGAACAACCGTTGTTAATAATTTGGCGCAAAATTGGCGCAAAGTTAGTGAAAAGTAATAACAACGGTTATTTTTGAAACCCGTTGTTAAAACTTATTTAACAACGGGTGTTTTCTACAACCGTTGTTAAAACATATTTCACAACGGTTGTTGTTTAATAACCGTTGTCAATACCTTCCATACTATAAACCACACAAACACAAGTCTGCTGCAACCACAAAACACAAACCTTAATACACAAACACAAACCCAAAGAAATAGCGACCAAACACAAACACAAAACACACACTTTCTCATCGTCTCTTTCTCTCTTTCTCATCGTCGCTTTATCTTCTCGCCGTCACCGTTGATTTCATCGTCTCTTTACGTACGTTCGTAATTATCGGTTTGTTTCATCGTCATTATTTTATTGTTCTAATTATTTCATTTCAATGTATGTGTTTTTATCGACCATTAGGTTCCGTTCAAAGATCTCGCTAATTATTTCATTTCCATGTATGTGTTTCTAATTATTTCATTTCCATCTTCTTTGGCGTCCTTGATGACGGATCGAGCATGTTTTAGCGATTAGGGTTTGGAGAATATATTGAGATAATGGAAATGCATGTTAGTTGAGATAATGCAATGTATTTATAATAATGTGTGGGTTGAGTTGTTTTTTAATTAATATATATGTTAGGAAGTTGTGCCATATATGTTAGGAAGTTGTGCCATAATCGGATCTTGATGATGACAGATAGATCTATGGAGTTGAAAAAATGGAAGCAAATCAAACAAGCATAACTCAACACTTTCAAAATGATCATTTCATTTAATTTTAAACCAAATACATTACACAATTATCGAAATCAAAAGATGTATAATAAGCGGAACAACCCCGGTTAAGCGTAAAAACGCTTCTCAACCTGCCACCAATCACGCCACTCACGTATACCGCTAACTTCCGGGTCATTGGCTTCATATTTTGCAATAACAGATTGAATATATGCAAGGACACGACTTGCATGTGGAGATAAGGTTGGAAGAGTACAACTCAACATATCTCTCATTCGCGACCCAAGTTGCGAGTATCGTCGATGCCGAGGGTATGAAGATGATGATGATGATGAGGCTTTGTTGACAAGCCGGACTGCTTCACGCCTCTTAATCCAATAATTCCGTTGATGTTCAAGGGATGCTTTGATTAATGGGTGTTGATCGGCGGGAAGCCCGGCGAGAACCTTCCCATCATCTTCAATCGTTTGTGTAAGCCATTCTTCGTTGTTGATAAAATTAGGGTTCATTGTCATGTTGTTTCAATTAATGAATGTTAGTAAAGGATGCTTTAATATGTTAGTAAAGGATGCTTTAATATTTATAGCTAGTAATATTTAATTTTTTTTTTTTTTTTAAGAACAAACAACAACGGTTATTTATAAATAACCCGTTGTTATAACTTTCCCCCCAAAATTGAGTCACACTTTCCACAACGGGTTTTTATACTTAAAACCACCGTTAATATTTTTAACAACGGTTTCCTTAAAAAAACCAACCGTTGTTAAAACCTTTTACAACGGACGCTTTAACAACGTCCGCTTTTTTATATAACAACGGTTTTTGACCGTTGTTATAGGTTGTATCTGTAGTAGTGGATTTTCATTTACATTTTAATTTAATTCTTATTAAATCAAAACATCTACAAATTTATCATATTATCATCTTAGCTAATTAAAACAACAATATGAATAAATCAAAATGGAAACAAAAACATCAAAAACAACAAATCATCTCGGCACAAAAAAAAAATGCCCTCGGCAAAAAAAATTTTACTCGACCGAAATGTTTTTTTATTTTTTTCTTCAAAAATTCTGTTTAAATTCATTTATGAAAATCATATAAAATAATTTTGTGGCCTATGCTCTGATACCACTTGTGGAAAATATAGGTATACTTCATCAAGAAAAATTCGGATTATAACGAATTATGATATATGAAATTACTAGTCATAAATGAAATTACATAAACAAAAAGTATGGAGATTTAGAATTAACCTTTGGTCCTAGCAATTTGGCCTGAGAACAATATCGAAATCGATATTCTCCTAATTGTTGCACCCAAAATGCTATGAGAAATGCCCTTGTTCTTTGCTAGAATAGATCCCCAAAAATTGATAATTATTTTTAGGGTTTTTGTGATGAGATGAGAGAATTAGGTCAAAAAGAATGAGAGAAAAATAATCTCTCTTTTGCTTCTCTTAAACCGTCCAAATGGGAGTCCAAATGGGAAGATATTATTCTTCCTTTTTTATCTCCCTTTGACCGAAAAAACCACCACAAAAAATAAGGAGATAAATCTTCTTATTTTAGGTAGTTATCAAATTTTATATAATGTGTATTATTTTCTCAATTGTCTATTTATGTCGACATGTATTAATAAGTCTACACACAACACTTTGTAGTCGATTTATTAATACCGGTCTGTCAACATTTTATTATGACAATATCGCATAATATATACATTAACTATAAATATAATATATTTATAATTTGATAATTAAATATAACTGGTTACGTTTAATTACGAATTAACATCTTAATTCGTTTAAGCTAACATTATATACATTAATTAAATATAACAGTTTATATTCAATTTACGAATTCACAGTTAATTCGTCTCAGCTAATATTATTTAATTGTATTAAATAATCGTCTCATCATCACATTCACTAACTGTTTAGTCAAAAACATGAACTAACCTTTTAGTCATATAAGGCATCAATGTGATTATATCTTCATACAATCACATCTCTCAAACACATCCTTTAGGTGTGACTTTTAGGGACCAGTTGATCACCGCCATCAGTATGATAATAACGTCAAACCTCTAGCAAGCCAACCGTTATTAAGTAAACGTTAATCAACTGATAAAATACTAAGTATACCCTTGTGAACCTATAAGAGATTTATATATGTTATCACACTAACTGTGGAGGACACAAGCTCCAACAAACTCCCACTTGTCCTCACAAGTGTATGTGCGATAACCGATTCTCATATCCTAAAATTTCTCCCACTCAATGTAAAACAATTTGCAAAATCCGTATTCACAAAGGTCGGATTTTACAAGTGATCAATATCAAGAGTGGTTTTCCCGACTAGAGAGTAACTTAACTGATAAACGAATCATCATTCGAGCATGGCCATGCATTTCAGTTACAACTCGTCGAGTGGCCTTGAGAAATAACTAAACCTGATAAAGGTTGGATATTTTCTTCAACTCGAATCCTGCAGATATAAGCACAGTATGAAATGACCCAGAAAAAATCTGCTTAGCCTCCTGTTACGGTGACCATGAGAAAGAAACCAAAGTCACCCAAAAACTGCCTTAATTTCGAGAGACAGTCAATAGTCAAAAGAATCGACTCTAGGAACACAATGGACGTCCAATCCACGACATGTCACCGAATGTTTTTAAACATTTAGGACTCCATAACGTTGTCACAATTTGTCCTACGAGGTATCGTTATAACTCGCATCTGTGATCGATCAGTCAACCGTTTGACTTATGGCTCGTTGAACCCACCATCAATCAACTTCACAAAATAATAGTCAGAGTTATCAGCTCATGTAGGCGATTACGGACCAAAACAAATATAATGTAATTCAGTTCACTTTGTGGCGTTCAATGTTGTCGTACAATCCACATGAAAAACAAAATATGAAATAAAACGATGAAGTTATAAATAGCATATGAAAAAAAAAATGTATCGAATTCATAATCAACTACTACAACTCAGGAACACGTTTAATTCCCATGGAAATAACGTGCCCTTCATGCTTATAATATTTTAATGGTTTAGTGAGAGGGTCCGCGATGTTGTCATCCGAAGCAATCTTGTCAATCACTATCTCCTCTTGCTCCACGTAATCACGGATCAGGTGAGCCTTCCGATGTACATGTCTAGACTTGTTGCTAGACTTAGGCTCCTTAGCCTGGAAGATGGCACCTCCATTGTCACAATAGATAGTGATTGGGTCATTCGAACTAGGAACTATGGTTAGTCCTTGTAAGAATTGACGCATTCATATAGCTTCCTTTCTTTGCATACGGCGGCATAGTACTCGGATTCAGTAGTAGAATCTGCTACAACATCCTGTTTGGAACTCTTCCAGCTGACCGCAGCACCATTTAGAGTAAAGACGAATCCAGACCGAGATTTCGAATCATCTCGATCTGTTTGGAAGCTAGCATCTGCTTAACCGATTGCACAAAGCTAAGTATCCCCTCCATAAGTCAATACCCAATCCTTAGTCCTCCGTAGGTACATGAGGATGTTTTTAACAGCTATCCAGTGTGTTTCACCTGGATTGCCTTGGTACCGACTCGTCATACTCAATGCATATGCCACGTCTGGACGTATGCATATCATGGCATACATGATTGATCCTGTGGCTGATGCATAAGGAACACGACTCATGCGTTCAACCCCTTCAGGTGTCTTGGGTGACTGAGACTTGCTCAAATGCATCCCAGACGTCATTGGAAGGTTCCTCTTCTTGGAGTTGGTCATGCTGAACCTTTCAAGAATCTTATCTAAATAAGACTCCTGACTCAATGATAACATCCGTCGTGATCTATCTCGATAGATACGGATTCCCAATATGCGTTGTGCCTCACCCAGATGTTTCATCTGGAAATGGTTCTTCAACCATCCTTTTACCGAAGATAAGAGAGGAATGTCATTCCCAATCAAGAGTATGTCATCAACATACAATATCAAGAAAACAATCTTGCTCCCACTCGACTTGATGTATAAGCATGGTTCCTCGACCGATCGAGTGAAACCATACGCTTTTATCACCTGGTCGAAACGATGATTCCAACTCCGAGAAGCTTGCTTAAGTCCATGAATGGAACGCTTAAGCTTGCACACTTTCTTAGGATTTTCAGGATCTATGAAACCTTCAGGTTGTACCATGTACAACTCCTCCTCCAAATAACCGTTTAAGAAGGCGGTTTTCACATCCATTTGCCAAATTTCATAGTCATGAAAAGCGGCAATTGCTAAGATTATCCGAATGGAACGTAGCATAACTACGGGTGCAAAATTTCATCATAATGCAATCCGTGCACTTGAGTGAAACCTTTTGCCACTAGTCCTGCCTTATAGGTATCTGGTTGCCCGTCTACAGAATGCTTTATTTTGTAAAGCCATTTGCACTGTAGAAGTCGTACCTTATTAGGTAAATCAACAAGATCCCATACATCATTCTCATATATGAAGTCCATCTCGGATTGCATGGCTTCAAGCCATAGCTTAGAGTCGGAATATGTCATGGCACCTTTATAGGTAGCGGTTTCATTACTCTCTAGGAGTAAAACGTTATTCTCCTCGACCATACCAATGTATCTGTCTGGAGGATTAGAGATTTTACCCGACCTCCTAGGTTCCTGAGGAATATTAACCGTATCATCAGTTGAAGGAACAACTTCCTTTATTTGTTCCTCGGTTGTTGTTTCTTGAATCTCCGATAGCTCGAAGGTTCTATTACTTGACTTGTTCTCGAGAAATTCTCTCTAAGAACTTCGCACTAGCCGCAAAAAAAACTCGATGTTCGGTAGGCGAATAGAAGTAATGACCAAACATTCCTTTTGGATAACCAATAAAGTATGCCTTGACCGATCGCGGACCGAGCTTATCCTCGTGTCTCCACTTGACATAAGCCTCGCAGCCCCAAACCCGAATAAAGGACAAGTTAGGGACCGTTCCCTTTCACATTTCATATGGAGTCTTGTCGACAGCTTTAGACGGACTTCGGTTAAGTATAAGAGCAGCTAACAAAAGAGCAAAACCCCATAATGAATCAGGTACTACCGTGTGACTCATCATGGATCGAACCATATCAAGTAATGTTCGATTTCTCCGTTCGGACACACCATTTAATTGAGGTGTTCCAGGTGGAGTTAACTGTAAAACTATTCCACAGTCTTTAAGGTGTTGATCAAACTCATTTGAAAGATATTCGCCACCCCGATCTGAATGGAGTGCTTTAACCTTTCTTCCCAGTTGGTTCTCAACCTTATTCTGGTATACCTTGAATTTTTCAAAGGACTCACTGTTATGTTTCATTAAGTAGACATATCCGTATCTACTCAATCGTCCGTGAAAGTGATAAAATATCTATAGCCATCTCTAGCGATGATTGACATAGGTCCACATACATCAGTATGTATAAGTCCTAATAGGTCACAAGCGCGCATTCCAACACCTTTGAAGGAAATTCGAGTCATTTTGCCGATAAGACATGATTCACACGTGCCAAATGAAGAAAAATCGAATGTGGGAATAGTCCCATTCTCGATGAGTTTCTTTACACGTTTTTCATTTATGTGTCCCATTCGACAATGCCATAGATAAGTTTTATCTTTATCACCAACCTTTAATTTCTTATTATTCACATGTATTATATCTGTGGTTTGATCTAAGACATAAATTTCATTCATGGAAACTGCTTTGCCATAAACCATTTCATTAAAAGAGAAAATACAGCTATTGTCCTTTATTGAAAATGAAAAACTGTCTTTATCAAGTACGGAAATAAAAATAATATTCTTAGATAAACTGGGTACATAGTAACAGTTATATAAATATAACTCAAAACCACTAGGGAGCTGGATTACATATGTTCCCATTGAGAATGCAGCAACTCATGCTCCATTCCCGACTCGCAGATCCACATCACCCTTTGCGAGAGGTGTAATGTGTTTTAGGCCCTGCAAACGATTACACAGATGAGAACCACAACCAGTATCAAGTACCCAAGTTCCGAAACTTGCATGGTTAATCTCAATCATATGAATATAAGATGACATACCAACAGGAGTGACGCGGTCTGCTTTTATGTCCTCACGGTACACAGGACAGTTCCTCCTCCAATGTCCAGTCTTGTGACAATGGTGGCATTCAACGTTACCGTCCTTGCTCTTTGCCTTGCCTTGTGTGCCACTAGTCTCACCAGGCCCACTCTTACCGTTTCCTGACTTTTTAAACTTTGGCTTTCCTACAGTTAGGTTGCCGTGAGCTTTGCCCTTACCCTTATTCTTGTTGGAAATCATGAGAACATCTTGCTTCATACTCCCACTCAATTTCATATCCTTCTCGGTCTTTACGAGAAGTGAGTGTAGCTCATGAGGACTTTTCTTCATGTCATTCATGTAGTAATCTGCCCTTAAGAGGGCAAAACCATCATGAAGTGAATGAAGCATACGGTCAATGACTATGCTCTCACTGATTTTGCAATCAAGTGCCTCCAGTTTCTCGACATTCTCAATCATGTTGAGAATGTGTGGGCTAACCGGTTGGCCCTTCTAGAGTTTCGCATCAAAGAAGCGACAAGTATGCTCATAAGTAACGATTTTCGGTGCTTTTGAGAACTCATTAGTGAGCGTGGTGAAAATATTGTTTGCACCTTGGGCAATGAAGCGTATTTGCAAATTGGTTTCCATTGCAAATATGAGTACGTTCTTTATCGCACCTGCTTCCATAACGAAGTCACTATAAGCAATTGACTCGTTAGCTCTTGCATTGGGGCCTTGGTTTGGCGGTATTGGCTCAGTTAAGTACTTGAGCTTACCGTCAGCAATGGCAGCATTCCGTAATGATGCCTCCCAGTCCGCAAGGTTGGACCCGTCATTCTTCAGTCGTGTGAACTGATTCATGTGGTCCATGAAAGCTTTTAGCCAGGACTCGCGTCCAAGGGTGGCACTTGGCATAGGGATATCATTATTTCCAGTCATTTGTTGTAAGCAGTATTATCAATATAAAACGAATTCTACACTGCGAAAAGAAGAATAAAAATATAATAAGCATACTCATCGTTATGATTTAAGTCTAATGCAATACTGTTATAACGCGAAGACTCAAGCATTTATATAATTGACCTTCCTCAAGAGTTATATAAATGATCCCAAGACTCAATTATCTGTAAATTGATAAGCCAACCTTTTGGCTAATTCTAACTTTATAATTCTTGGTTGATAAATTTCTGTAAATTCTATCTATAGTCCATCGTAATCTCGAGAAATTCTTCGGATTATAATGTTGAGGTAAACTAAGTCAACACAAACTACTTACCCAACGTAGAAGGGGTCATATGGAGAGTAAGGTCCTATATGTCTACCGACGAAGAAGGGATTCATAGCTGTTTGGCCTATAAAGACTAGTCTCAATTTCAGTTTTAGAGGAAGATCCCATCAACTTTATTTTAATTCATTTTAAGTGAACTAATATCTAGCATGCGTGAATGAATAAACTAAGATGATGGCTTAAATAGTGTGACATCTGTATGTCTATGAAAACTAACATTCAATCTATATGAGTCAATTTTCATGCATATTAGTAGGTGGTTTGGTTTAGGCGGAAGCACTAGTACAAAAATGACATTAGGCAAGTACAAAAGGCTACGGTTGCTGAAAATAACCGTAGCCATTTATAAATAGCTACGGCTATCTACTAACAACCAAAGCCATAAATCCGAATTAAAGAAAAGGGCTACGGCTCTAACATAAAACCGAAGCCAAATGTAAAGAAAAGGCCACGGTTAATTATAAACCGAAGCCAATTATTACCCACTCCCCGTAATATAACTCATCTTACCACCTAAACCATAAGTGTCCCTCACTACCCCTTCTTTATTCTGATGCCCATCCTAACACCCAACTTCGCCATCCTCACCTCGATGTTGAACGCCGCTAGCCACCTCATCTCCCACAGCACCTCGTGTCATTTCCGGTACCAACCTCGATCGTGACCCTTCTTGTTACTTTCGGCAGCACCTCGTCAGCTAGTTGGCATGCAATTCTCAATCAGGTAGATATTTTATCAATTTTTTTTTTTCTTAAATCCTTTGTTTTTCGTTATTTGCTTTCAGTTTATCATGAATTTAGGTATTTTTTATCATTTGGGGTTATGGATTCAGTTATTTTATCAATTTGGGTACAATTAAGTATTAGGGTTATGCCTTCAATTAAACTCCAGTTTAGTTGGAAGATCAATCGTTTTAATCGATTTAAGTAAAATGGATGGATTGTTGGAATAACAATTTTGTGAATATAATAAAGCTCCCGTGATTGTGTAGTATACTTTAATTATTTTATCAATTGAGTAGGACTTGTTTCGACTAATATCGTTAAATGCTTGATTACTTGTAAGTTTGTTGAGTTAGAATGGGGAGATGATTATATTGTGGTTTTTATTATGGACATAGCAGTTCATGAAGTAAATCAAAAGCTACTGGAACAACTGAACGAAATGGGATTCACGTTCTCTTATGCAACTTGAGCACTCCATTATTCTGGTCAGTATGTCTGTTTTATTAGGGCGAAATATATTGCTGCAGAATGTCACAATCTCTGGTATTTGGAATTGAGAAATTATGTCAGGCCCCTTATATACATTAAGATAGTGGTCTTGAGCTGAGTTTCACATGTATGCATCACAAAATTAGTCACTTTTTCTTCAATCGCTTTCTTTTTTCTGGTCCTATGTATGGATAGGGGCTGCCTGATAAGCTAAACTTCTTTATGACTACTGAGATCGAGTTCCAAAACAAATGATGCTAATCAAAAGAACAATCAGCAAGATGCAATAGGCTAATTAATTAAGTATCTTATTGGCTATTAATTAACAGTAGCCAATCTTAGATAATTTTTAGTTGTTGACTGCCTTAGGTACAATTGGCAATTGCTGCACAACAACATACTTGATAAAGGACTTTGTAAAACTAACTTAGTTATTAGAAGATCATTATGTCAGTTTGAAATAGTTTTATTTTGATGCATTTTATGTATATATGTTGACTTGAAAATTGCAGTTTCTTTTTTAATTTCATCATTTGACTAATTCATTTGCATCTGAACTTGAATTCATTTTTTCAATTTGTGTGACTTCTACATACTACTCTATGTCATCCAACTTAAATAGTCGAAATATAATAAGTTGGCATGAGGATTCTCCTGTTCTTTCATCTTTGGATTAAATTTTAATGTTTAATTTCCAGGAAGAAAATCAGGAGCAAAAATCCAAGGTTGAACAAAGCCAAGGTAAGTAATGTTAACCTGCTGATTGAACCTGCCAATTTATCGTGTCATTCGGGTATTCTCTAATTCTGAACACATTTAAACAGGCAAGGAAATCTGCTTCATCAACATGGAAAAAGCTTCCTGAACATGTAAGTATTTTATGATGTATATTCACTTCTAATGATAATTTCTCCGGAACAATCGTACACTTCCTAAGTTTCTAGTAAAAATGGATTTTCTGCATACTGTTTCTATTTTGCTCTTAAGGGAATTTTACCAACGCTCCTTTTCAGAGTCGTGCTAGGACAAGAAAGTTTTGTCCTTTTTAATAGTTATGTTTCGGTATTTAGTCCTCTTTCTAGGTGATGATCGCCCTGTCAAGTTTTATAGGTTGTGGTTTAATAGTCTCTAATTTTGTATAGGCTTTGAGTGCGTAGATAGATTTGAAAGTTGCAGCTAGTAATACGTTGAAGTGACTTGTTCTAAATCGTTGCTTGTGCATTTTTGTTATGATAATTTCAGCTTGTGTATATCTTTTGTTGAAAATCGGGTCTGTTATGTGACGTATGTTCTCTTGTATAGTTGTATGGCGAATTTTCTGAATGGTTGGAAAAATCGTAAATTACTTGTAAATTGAAATTTGAAACAATATCTTCCAAACAGAAGTTTAAAGCTACTACCTTTATATATTTTCATGCGACATTTTGCTTAGCGTAAGTGGAATCGCGGAAAGAAAAAAAGAATATTTCGTCCATCTATTGTGGAATTGTTCATGCTTTGACAAACTTGAGCCATAGTATTATCACTGGTGAAATATTTAATATTTTTGCTGAGTGTTTCTGCAATGCTTTCAGGAGAAGATAGCATTGATGGAAGAAGCAGCTAAAATGACTAAATTAGTCTCTGACTCTGTTACTCTGATGCATAAGGATGAGGTATACGCTTAAATAATTAGATTCTTTATAATCATGTAATTCTTCATGCATGCTCAGACTCTGATCCACGAATGATCCATTTTATTTTCGGTACAGGTGAGAAGACTGCCAGTGTTGTGGCGGGTGTTATGAATACGAGTATTAACTAGTTCGTGAAACTACTGTTGGAGCGTTAACTTGTTAAGCGTGTTTATAAACTACTAGTATGATAACAATGAACTTGGTACAATTTTTTTTTCACTGTGTAACTTTGTATTATACTTATTTTGTTTAGCTTTGAGACTTAATTTAGATTTGTAATGACATTTTTATGTTTAAGATTGGTCTTGTAATTAATTATTAACTTAATAAAAACTTTAAATTTAACAAAATATTAATGGAAATATTTTTTTTTTAAAAATTAAATTGAGAAACGGCTACGGTTGTTAAAAGATAACCGTAGCCTAAAGTGACTTATGGCTACGGTTTAATCTTAATACCGTAGCCATAAGTCCCTTTAAGCTACGGTTCTTATTGATAACCGTTGCCATAAGTCACTTTAGGCTACGGTTCCTGACCGTAGCCATAACTACCTGATCTAAGGCAACGCCCCGATTTACTACGGTCGAGGAACCGTAGCCAAAAGTCGTTTTTAACCGTAGCCAAAAGTCATTTATGTACTAGTGCGGAAAATGATGCAATAAATATCAAGCGGAGAAAAGCTACAAGAATGGAAAAACGTAAAACAAAAAGAAAGTCCTAGTGTGGCCTATCTACCAAAATTAACATAAATACAACTTTGGAATCCTTCCTAGGACCCGAGAAGTTTGTCTTGATGTTCCATCTTGGTCCATGTAGCGGGAGTGAGCAATCCAATCTCCATCTTTAGTCTTCTCAAAATTACAATTAAAAATTACATAATAAACCTATTTACATTCTAATTTCAAAACCATAATATAAAAGAAAACCAAAAGGAGATTCGAGATCTCAAAATTACATTAAAATTATGTTTCCATCATTACGAAAACATAATTAACTAAGGCCACACTAGGTATTACAAATTACAACCGATTGCAAAAATACGTAAATTAAACCATTCAACAATTCATACAACTAAATAAAAATGCATCAACTATGAATTAATCATTCAAGACATAATTCCTTAATTATGTAGAGTAATTTATCCAAACCACCTATTTAAATGATCAAATTATGTGACAATTCCTCAATTACTCACAATAATTTCAATCTTAATTCACATTAACCTATAATATGAATTAATCTAACATTATTTTAAACCTCTTTAAAATAATTTGGGTATCTCAAATTTGTGAACCTTTTCACAACAAACAATCATACATTATAAATAATGTATAAAGATTATTGGCCAAAATTTTTTTTTATTAATAGCCGTTTTATCTTGCTTTTCGCGAAAAGAAGAAAAAAAAAATTTTATGTGGACAAAAAGTTTAATGTTGCTAATATAACAAGATCGGCATAAACATCATCTTTTAATTTAAAAATAGATTCAAACTAGATGATTCAATTTAACCTCTTAAAATGAATATCCAAATTATGATTAAATCGATTATCCGTATATTTGATTCATCACAATTGATTTGAACATGATTAAATTAACCTGTATGCCAAAACTATATAGCAAAAACAAATCATCAACAAAGAAACCGATTTTCATTTACATTTTAATTTAATTCTTATTAAATCAAAACATCTACAAATTTATCATATTATCATCTTAACTAATTAAAACAACAATATGAATAAATAAAAATGGAAACAAAAATATCAAAAACAACAAATCATCCCGGCAAAAAAAAAATGCTCTCGACAAAAAAAATTTTACTCGGCCAAAATGTTTTTTTATTTTTTTCTTCAAAAATTCTGTTTAAATTCATTTATGAAAATCATATAAAATAATTTTGTGGCCTATGCTCTGATACCACTTGTGGAAAATATCGGTATACTTCATCAAGAAAAATTCGGATTATAACAAATTATGATATATGAAATTACTAGTCATAAATGAAATTACATAAACAAAAAGTATGGAGATTTAGAATTAACCTTTGGTCCTAGCAATTTGGCCTGAGAACAATATCGAAATAGATATTCTCCTAATTGTTGCACCCAAAATATTATGAGAAATGCCCTTGTTCTTTGCTAGAATAGATCCCGATAATTATTTTTAGGGTTTTTGTGATGAGATGAGAGAATTAGGTCAAAAAGAATGAGAGAAAAATAATCTCTCTTTTGCTTCTCTTAAACCGTCCAAATGGGAGTCCAAATGGGAAGATATTATTCTTCCTTTTTTATCTCCCTTTGACCGAAAAAACCACCACCAAAAATAAGGAGATAAATCTTCTTTTTTTAGGTAGTTATCAAATTTTATATAATGTGTATTATTTTCTCAATTGTCTATTTATGTCGACGTGTATTAATAAGTCTACACACAACAGTTTGTAATCGATTTATTAATACCGGTCTGTCAACATTTTATTATTACAATATCGCATAATATATACATTAACTATAAATATAATATATTTATAATTTGCTAATTAAATATAACTGGTTACGTTTAATTACGAATTAACATCTTAATTCGTTTAAGCTAACATTATATACATTAATTAAATATAACAGTTTATATTCAATTTACGAATTAACAGTTAATTCGTCTCAGCTAATATTATTTAATTGTATTAAATAATCGTCTCATCATCACATTCACTAACTGTTTAGTTAAAAACATGTACTAACCTTTTAGTCATATAAGGCATCAATGTGATTATATCTTCATACAATCACATCTCTCAAACACATCCTTTAGGTGTGACTTTTAGGGACCAGTTGATCACCGCCATCTGTATGATAATAATGTCAAACTTCTAGCAAGCCAACCGTTATCAAGTAAACGTTAATCAACTGAATAAATACTAAGTATACCCTTGTGAACCTATAAGAGATTTATATATGTTATCACACTAACTGTGGAGGACACAAGCTCCAACAATAAAATAGGAGTAAAAGTGTTGTGTGGGGTTTGGTGATAGGAGAGAGGAATGAATAAAATAAGAGTAAAAGTTTCTAAAAATAGAAAGGGGAACATTAGTTGAATAATCCGTTTCGGGAAAGAGGAAACATTATAGTGACTGGGAGGGAGTATTGTTTTATGGTTAATGACTTTCAAAGACGCTTTTTTACGTTAGTGTTGGATTATTGTTGTGCAGAGCCTATTAGGGTTGCGTTTTTGTCGTAAATATGCTGCATCTTTTTGGTAATGACAATCAAAATAGTTTAAAAAAAACAATAAAAGTGGCCTTGTCGTGTGAAATACACGACGGTGGGTGGGCAGTGTCATGTGAACTACATGACGGAGCCAGGGCCTTGTCGTGTGAATTACACGACGGTACCATGGCCATGTCGTGTGGTCTACACGATGGTGCCTGAGCCATGTCGTGTATTTCACATGACGGAGCCTGGGTCGTGTCTTGTAACCCACATGACATAGAGGATGTTCGGTTTTTTTTATCGTGTATTATTTAAATATATTTATATAATTTATGTCGAGTGTTTTAAGAGGGATCGTCTACATTATTAAATTAATTATTATAAAAACAATCGTCAAAATACGTTTGCGTTAAAACGATATTTAATTTTAACTAAAATTAATTTGAAAATCCAAGGAAAAAATAGGAATAAATGAAAAAATAGGGGACATAACAAGTAAAACAGGGGACGTAATTTAGCATATCAGCATATCCTTACATAATTTATGATTGTCTTTGTATTACTCCCCATAAGAAGGCATGCAACTCGTGTTCCATGGGTTTTCAGAAAGAAAGCAACCCAAAACAGCCCTCGCGGTGCACGTGCATTGGCCCATGAAGGCTCTTTCTAAATTTTAGCCTTTGGCCCGTCCAATATTTGGGGTTTTCGTCTAGTCTGGCCAAGTATATTTTACTAATGATCTCTTGTCTACTAGTGTAACCGAGTTAATATGAGTTCGAGTTCGAGTTCGGGGGAGTTTGGAGTCGGTTAGGAAATTTGAGCTTGGACTTAGAATCGTCTTTATATTTCTTGAACTTAAAAATTAAAGCTCGAATTAGCTCAGATTAGGATTGAGGTCAGTTAAATAATTATTTTCTATACTTTCTTTGAATTTTAAATTGAAATAAAATAAATACAGTATATTTTAAGATAAATACAAATAAAAAAATTATTAAATAAAATAAAAATGTAATCATAAATGCTAAAATAATATATTATTAAGGACAAAAACAATTATAAAATGCCTAAATTAAATAATAAAAAAATAAGACGAATCTAAACGAGCTTCTGATCCAAGCTTTACTAAGTTCAGAATCGCCTTAGGTTTAGTCAACCTCGGCTTGGAATCAATTTTAACAATTTCAAGCCAGCTTTGATCGAGTTCATGCTAAGGACTCAACGAGCGAACTCAAATCATTGATAGCTCTACTCTCGTCCTGTGTTTCCCAGTTCACAAATTATTTAATAAGGCGGTCTTATGCTATAAGACCAGCTCTTTAACTAAAAGCCCAACAAAATTCTTAGCAGTTTAAAAACTTATTAGAATATGTCAATATTCTTTTGTTAATATGTTCATACCTAGTCAATATTGTTAGCTATCATTTAGTCAATTAGTTCCTAACTTGTAGTGTTTGATATCCCATGTTTTAGGAAAGTATCTTAGCTAACCTAGGTATACTTTTTTGTATATGAACGATGTTTGTAATTCTTGACAAGGCAGCCAATATGTAATACCCCGTATTTTGATAATAATTTATGAGAATAATTTATGTAATTTAATAATTAATTAAAGACATTTCTAATAATAATTACAAGTAAGACGTTAATTAAATAATAAATTAAGTATCCAAGTCGGGAATTGGGCTTAACTAATAATTGAGCGTTGGATTGTGTGCCATTGTTAATTAGACCAAAACTTATTAATTTAGTACGAGTA
Organism: Silene latifolia; assembly: GCF_048544455.1. Lineage (NCBI taxonomy): Eukaryota > Viridiplantae > Streptophyta > Magnoliopsida > Caryophyllales > Caryophyllaceae > Silene > Silene latifolia. Next base: position 34,558,681 of record NC_133529.1, on the reverse strand, counting down.
TGATACGGGATTTTTGTATCGAGATTTAATAAATAATAATAGGGAAATAATAAAATATAAATAAAAGTAAAAAGTAATAATAATTATATCAGTAATAATATGTAGTAATAATAATAGAATTAGTAAAGTAGTAAGTGAAAGTCCTACTTATGGTAAGAATAACATAATATGTAATAATAATAATTATATTAGTAATTCCTATAATAATTAGAATAAGGAAATAGTCCTCAGTTTCCTAATCAACGTCATATGCTCTCTAATTCTAGACTATATATACACAATAATCTGAAAAATAATTCATAAAAGAAGAAGGAAGAAATCTAAAGGAAAGAAGAAAAGAATTAAGAAAGAGAAAAGCAAAAGAATTAACTTTTATTATCGCCTCAAGATAATACTTTAAGACCGTCTTATGTATACACTTTGCTTCATTATAACTTGTTATTTAGACCACCATAGGACATGCTAAGACCGTCACCTTAACCGTGGGACATCAGGGAGTGACCGGACCCGTGTTGGACCACCGTTGACCGACGGGAAGGGGGTGGTTTGCTGGTGTTTTCGAGGGTGGTTGGAGAGGGTATGCAGTATGTGGTTATACGGATTTTAACCCTTTTCGTGACTGGTTTGGATCTGGACCTGGGTGGGGACGTCTTAAGGTGGTTAGTCGACCACCGTGGGTGGCTTTAGGTGGCGGGGGTGTGTTTATGCGGTGGTTGGTCGGAATTTCGTATGGGTTGTGGGTTGTTGTCGATTGTTGTATGCTTGTATTAAACCAGGTTATTTGACCACCATATCTCGACTCGAATTGACTTGGGTATGGTGGGTTTGTGACCTGGTGGTTGGGTCGACCTCGGGGGAGGTATTGTGGTGGTTGCAGGTGGCGATTTGTGGTGGTTGGTGGCTGGAAAACGAGAAACAGGGGAAGGTATTGGTGTTGTTGCAGATGGGTTTAGAAGGAAGTCTTGGCTACTGTAGTTGGGTCGAGGAGATGAGGGAACCACCCTGGAACCACCGTGGGTCAGTGGTGATGACAGTGGTGGCCAGAGGTGGTGGCGTATGGTGATTGGTTGTTGGCGGGTTGGAGTTCTGGTTGTGTATTGAGTGTTGTGGTTGGTGGAGTTGCGTAGGGTGGTTAGGGCAACCTGTTGAGGCCGTGTGTGGTGGCTGGGTCATTGGCAGAGGTGGCTTCCGGTGGGGGTTGGTCGTTGGAGATGGTGGTTGTCGGTTGGGCATTACACGGGTTGTAGGGTATGGGGAGTATAAGTATGGAGGGTAGTTGTCATGTTCTAAATTTGGCATACACGTGACTCTTCTTATTTTAATGGGTCGTGCCGAATATTGATACGGAGTTTTAAGACGGGATTTATTAATTGGGTAATTTGTGACGGGTTTTAATTGGTTAAGTTTGGATGACTCGGGTTTGTTTTTGAATCAGGTTTTTAATATCCTAATCCTTTGATAATAATAATATATAATTAATTTGAAATAATGAATATAATTTATAAAAAGATAGAATGTAATAATTAATCATTGATGGAAATTATAATATTTTGATTAGGTGACGATTGTGACGAAATTATAATCGGGTCGGATTGCTTTAATTATTGGATCGCTTTGAGCCGCTTAAATTGGATATTGCTTGCCAGGTAGGATAGCTATTCAATCACTTTAATGCTTACTTGAATGGTATTATCTGATTTTATTGGTTGAATTATTTGGAATTGCGATGGATGATATATGATTGTTGGTTGGTTGCATTGAGATACATTGTTTAATGACTACCTCAGCTCGTGACTGAGATGATTTGATTAGTGACTACCTCAGCTCGTGACTGAGATGATTATATTGATTATTGGATTCCTCAACTTCGTGACTGAGATGGTAAGAAATTGTGTTGCTCAATTGTTTGCATTTTCATATCATGAGCACTTGCATTGGATACCTCAGAACAGGTTCTGCAGGACTTGTTTCTGGGACGATGAGACTACCTCAACTTCAGTTGGGATGATGAGACTACCTCGGCCAGGGATTGGCGGGATGAACGGGAGCGTCGGAGGATTGATCATGAGCATGCATTGCATTTGCATTTAATATTGTTCTTGTATTCATTTATTGTTGTTGATTGGCTATTCCTACTCAACCTCGTGGTTGACAGTGTATTCGTGAACACCTGTGGTGAACCTTAATGGGGAGCAGATTTGACAGGTACCAAATATTAGCTGACTTGGGAGCTTATGGGAATGCATGTGGACTTGGCCAATCTACTTAGAGGTCTAGACCACAGAGAATATTTAATCACTTTATTTATTTCCGCTGCGAGTTGTATTTATTTCATATTAAGTTTTAGTTGGTTAAGTTGTAATAAACATGTAATCAATAAGTTTTAATTTAAAGTACTTTGGTGAGTTGGACTTTGTTATTCACTACCTCGGGAAACCGAGATGGTAACAGTTCTATTTATTTGGGAATGTCTAGCTAAAGGCTCCTGAATAAATGGGGGTGTTACACAATATAATTCTTATATGGTATCAGCCCTACTCTCGATCTTCCTTCTTCCGCTCTCTAAAATTTTCTCTTTCTCTCCCTGCCTCACGCAATCATGGCAAACGACACTCCTCAAACATCCAAGTCTTCCTTTCACCCTGCTTACTCCGTCTCGAACATCAAAAACTATGTTCAAATCACGCTTGAAACCGAGAACGTTCACTACGCGTCATGGGCCGAATTGTTCTTAAACACGGCCAGTGCTTTTGATGTACTCGATCATCTCATCCCTCCCAAGGACACGGTGATCACAAAAGATGCGACCTGGACCTGTCTCGATGATATCGTCAAGCAATGGATCTATAGCACCATTTACATTGACCTCCTTCACACGATTCTCGAACCCGGCTCTACTGCTCAACCCGCGTGAGATCGTCTCAAGGACATTTTCAACGCTAATAAACACTCTTGGTCAGTCATGTTAGAGCAACAATTCACTAATACTCACATGGATAACTACCTGAATGTGTCGTCGTATTTCCTAGCCCTAAAAATGATTGGGGACCAATTCGCTAATGTTGGTTCTCCTGTTCCTGAAACCCGTTTGGTTCTTCAATTGGTCACACATTTCTCTGAAGGGTTCAAGGGAAACTCTCCTCTTATTCTTCTTTGAGTAATTCTTGTCATATAGTAGTCGGAAATGGTGATTTGATTCCTATTATCGGTTGTGGTGCAATGACTCTTGATTCCCCCCATCCACCTCTCCTGTTAAAAAATGTGTTACATGTGCCCAACCTAATAAAGAATTTGATCTCGGTTCGAAAATTCACTATCGATAATCATGTCTCTGTCGGGTTTGACCCTTTTGGTTTTACTGTGAAGGATCTCAAGACGGGGATGCCGATTATGAGAAGCAATAGCACGGGGGACCTCTACCCATTACATGCCACGATCCATCCCAACTCCGTCTCCTACCCACGAGCTTTCACCGCAGTTCCGTCCACTACTTGGCACGGCCATCTTGGTCATCCCGACCCTAGCATTTTTAATTCTCTTTGTTCTAGCAACACCTTGCCGTGTCGTCCCATGAATAAGTTGGCTGTTTGCCGCTCCTGTCAATTAGGAAAACATATCAAATTGCCTTTTTCTAAGTCTTTATCTCATACTATTGCTCCTTTTGACATTATGCATACAGATTTATGGACCTCACCGGTTTTAAGTACCCTTAACCATCGTTATTATGTATTGTTTCTTGATGACTACGCTAATTTTTTGTGGACTTTCCCCATCACCCATAAATCACACGTGTATCAAATTTTTACTACATTTTATAACATGGTTAAAACTCAATTCTCTACCTCTATTAAAACCTTACAATGCGATAATGGCCGTGAATATGACAATTCCCCTTTCCATAAATTTTTTGCATCCATAGGAATGATGTTTCGTTTTTCATGCCCACATACCTTACCTCAAAATGGGAAAGCGGAGCGTAAAATCCGTACCATTAATAACACCATGCACACCCTTCTTATTCACGCCCATATACCTCCCTCTATGTGGCATCATGCCCTTGCCATGGCCACATGCATACACAACATTTTACCTAGCAAAGCAAATCACAATGTCTCCCCTACCTCAACCCTTTACCAACGAGTCCCCACATATTCCCATTTAAGGACCTTTGGTTGTCTTTGCTTCCCCCATAAACCCCCCTCTTCTATTCATAAACTCGACCCCCGTGCCATTCCTGCGTGTTTCTCGGCTACCCGTCTAGTCACCGTAGGTACAAATGCTTAGATTTGGCTACCAAAAAGGTCATTATAGCTTGACATGTGACATTTGATGAGTCGGTATTTCCTTTTTCCCAAAACGACAAATTACCCATCTCCTCATATCTGTAATACTACGGTTTTATGAGTCTCTAGATACTCCATCGAGTGGGGCTTACTCTGTCGAGTAAGTGTGTTTTGATTTACGAAACAGTGTTCTACTTGTAGGGTACTCGATCGAGTAGCCTTGGCACTCGATCGAGTAAGTGTCACTCGATCGAGTATATTACTTACTCGATCAAGTAAGTTGGTTATCGGGTAATATTTTGACGGGTTTTGTTAATAATGCGAATTAGTGTATATAATACTCGGTTATCTTTCCTAAACACTTTTATAAACCTAATACACACAAAAAGAGATTCGCATTTTTGGCAAATCCCGGAGCTAGAGAGGTCAGATTTTGTTGTTCTTTGTATCATTGTGATCCTTGCGTCAAGGGTAAGATCTACGTACCATTTTTATAGCATTTGATTGACTTTAGTTAAACCCTAATTTTGGGGATTGGGGGTTTTTATGTTTGTGTTATTATAGTAGTAATTGTATGATTATGTGTATAGGAGGAGGGTTAGTAGAAGAGAGATTTTGAGACAGCTTCTAGATCATGTGCTTTTGTGTTTGCATTCCAGGTAGGGTTTCCTTACTCAGTATTAATTACATGTTGTGGTTGGTGATTTTGTGATGATTGTAGTTAAAGTATAATGTTTGTTTTGTGACGGTTGTTGAGTATTATCATTGTTGTTGTGTATCTGTCTGTGATCTTCGGGGCGCGTCCCTGGCTGAGTGGAGTCACTTACGGGAGTGGTTTCATGCCCTTGATTCGCCTTCTGTATAACCCGCCACATAAGGGATGTGCACATTAATGAACATGGGTTTATCGCTCGATGGAGATGAGCGGGGATTTAGTGGGTACGGCTGCGGTCCCCCACTGGCGGTGTGGAGTACCTGTTGCGATAGGTACTCTGGCAGGGCTACACACTTTAGTGTGTAGTCAGTTATGAGGAGATTGATTATGGAGTTTGGGGTTTGATGTGACGATTGAGCTGTTTGACTCATGTCTTTTGTGATTTATGTTGTGTAATTAGTACTGACCCCGTTTATTGTTTTAAAAATTGTGGTGATCCATTCGGGGATAATGAGCAGTTATTGAGCAGGTTTGTTTTGAGGCATTTGGGCTAGCTGGGATGAGTCATGACGAGCAGTTTAGAGTCTTTCGCTGTCATACTTTAGTTGTTCGAGACTTTTGGTTTTTTAGAACATGTATCGTACTTTTAACAGTTTTGGTTTTGGATATGTAGCCGCTTTAAACCGTATTGCTATTTAAATTATGTTTCTTTATTGTCATTTGATTATCATTGCCTCGGGTAACCGAGATGGTGACGTTTCTATACCTGAGTGGTCCTGGTAAGGCATTTGGAGTATGGAGGTGTCACAAAGTGGTATCAAAGATGACGATCCTGAAACTTGTAACCAATGAATCTAATGAACATAGAGAGTCAAATTAAAATGAACCCGGGGTAGAAGCTGTAGGAGCTAATGCAAAGGCTTGGGAGACGTCCGAAAGTCACGAACTCGCCCTACAAGTTTGAACCGGTCACATGGGGTACGTGTCGGGATCGTATGTGTTGTCTTCTGATTTGTGGTATCTATATAGTAGCATGTGTTGTGGATTGATGGATGTTGAATGTGGAGGATTGGAGGTATGGAGTAGAAGTTGAAAAATATGTAATTTGTATGTCGAATTGGATGAAAAGCATGTTGGTTGTTTATAATGTGGCATATTAGTGGTGTGAATAAATCGTTTTGTTGATTTTATAACGAGTTGCGTGCATGCGTAGCTGTTGTTATTTTATTGAAATTATAGAAATTGTATATTATGTTGGGAAAGTGAGATGAACGTGCGGGTAGTGTATACGAGTCTGCATGCCTCGATCGAGTGGGGGGGGCACTCGATCGAGTAGGTGAGGTGCTCGATCGAGTGGGTGTAACTCGGTCGAGTAGGTAGTTTAGTGTTTTTCTGGGCAGAATCGTGTTTTTCGGTACTCGATCGAGTACATGGGGGCACTCGATCGAGTAGGGTCCGCTCGATCGAGTGGCTTGTCAGCTCGGTCGAGTATGTTTTTGAGCAGAGGTCTGATCAGGTTCTGGAGTCGGGGCACTCGATCGAGTGGCCTCAACTCGATCGAGTGGGTTCTGGTACTCGATCGAGTGGGTTCTCTACAGGTTATATACGTGTTTTGGGTTATAGTATGCATGTTTATGTCAACCTTTTCTTATATAGTTACAAGATGCCGCCAAAGAAAAACGCCTTGTATGCTAGAGCTGAGAACATGAACATTGATGATATAGTGAAGATGTTGGAGCACCAAGATGCTCTTACAGAGGCTTTGAAGAGAGTGGGAAAGGATAAGGAGGTTGATCACGCCAAGATCAGCATCCACATATCTAGGTTTAGTCCGAAAGAGTATAAGCGAACTGTGGAGCCAATTCTTCTGGATAATTGGCATAGGGAGATGGAGAATATCCTGGAGTTAGTTCATTGTCCGGATGAGTTGAAAGTGGAAAAAGTTGCGTTCTAGTTGAGGGAAGCGGTAGGTGAGTGGTGGGATAAGGTCAAGGTGAGTGCTAGGGATATGTATATGAAGCAGGGATTACCAGCAATACCTTAGGATGAGTTCAGGAAAGCTATGAGACGTGAGTTTGTGCCGGAGCATATGAGGAGTAAGCTGAGGGAAGAGTTTGATGAGTTTAAGATGACATCCGATATGACGGTGGCTGAGTACTACCGTAATTTTAATGAGAAGTCTAGGTACGCTGAGGATATGGGGCTGAGTGAGGAGAACCTAGCTTTAAGGTTTGAGAAGGGGTTGACCCCAAAGATAATGAAGAAGCTACCGGTAGGAGTCCTTACAGATGTTAAGGAAGTTTATGAGAGAGCTGGGAGGGCTGAGATATTGGTGGAGATGACCAGGGAGAGGGGAGCTGAGAAGAGGAAGGCTGAGAGCGAGGGTAGTGGTCAATCTAACTATAAGAAGGGTAACCACACTCAGGCGAGAGCATATTCATCGGGCTTAGGGTTTAGTGCTGGGGCTTCATATTGGCGAGGTCGTGGTAGTAGTGGTGGTAGTTGGGGTATGACCTGTTACAACTGTGGCGGTGTAGGTCACAAGAGACATGAGTGCACCAGTGCAGTGAGTGGAGGTTTCTAGAGGCCGGGACATGGGAGCTTTTCACAAGGTCCTGCACAGAGTTATGCGAGTAACAGACCGGCTGGGTCATAGAACAACAAGGGAGGTTAGAACAACAACGGTGGGGGCAACCGCAATGGCGGTAATTCTTATCATAAACCAGCTACGAACACCACCAACAACCAGGGATCGGGTGCTAAGTCGGATACCTCAGCTAGTACTGTATGTCCAGGGAGGTGGGCAGAAGACCAGTGGGAAGCTGTTTATGATGGAGAAGAAAACAACTAAGGATGACGCTCATGTTATCACTGGTACATTTCTTGTTAATGGTGTTTATACCTTTGTTTTGTTTGATTCGGGGGCGTCACATTCATTTGCATCTTCGAGTCATGTTAAATGGTTGGGTTTGAGAGAGTATGAGTCTGTAATAGAGGAAGTTTTTATACCTTCCGGTGAGTCTGTATCGTGTGGGAGGTTGTATAGAGATGTATCCATGATAGTTGGGCAAGTTGATGTACCTTTAAACTTGCTAGAGTTTCCTTTAGACGGTTTTGAGATGATAATCGGGATGGATTGGTTGGGAAAGTACAAAGTTAAGATAGATTGTCATCAAAAGAAAGTTTCCCTGAGAGGTCCTAAGGGGATTAGTGTGTCTTATCGTGGGTTTGTTGTCAAACCCAAAGTTAAGTTGATTGCAACTGTGACCTTAAAGGCTTATCTGAGGAAGGGGTGCCCGTTGATTTTGTGCCATGTGAGGGATCACAGAGTGGAGAGTCCGACAGTTGAGCAGATACTAGTTGTGGGAGAGTTTCCAGATGTCTTTCCAGAGGAGATTCCGGGGTTGCCACCGAAGAGGGAGATAGATTTCAGTGTTGAGCTGAAACCGGGGACGGGGCCAATCTCTAAGGCACCGTACCAGATGGGTCCTAAGGAGTTGGAGGAGCTAAGGAAGTAGTTAGACGATCTGATTGAGAGAGGATACATTAGACCTAGTGTATCACCGTGGGGAGCACCAGTTCTGTTTGTGAAAAAGAAAGATGGGAGCCTGAGGTTGTGCATAGATTACAGAGAGCTGAACAGAGTGACAGTGAAGAACAAGTATCCTTTGTTAAGGATAGATGACCTGTTTTATCAGTTGAGTGGTGCAACAGTCTTTTCTAAGATTGATTTGAGGTCGGGGTACCATCAGGTGAAGATTAGAGAGGAGGACATACCGAAGACAGCTTTCACGTCGAGGTATGGCCATTATGAGTATGTGGTGATGCCGTTTGGGTTATCTAATGCACTAGCTATGTTTATGGATTTGATGAACAGAGTCTCCAGTCAGTTTTTGGACAGTTTGTGGTGGTTTTCATAGATGACATCTTAGTCTTTTCTTAGACTAAGGAGGAGCATGAGGAGCATCTGAGGATTGTGTTGCAGTTCTTGAGGGAGCATGAGTTGTATGCAAAGTTGTCCAAGTGTGAGTTCTAGTTGGAGAAAGTTGCTTTTCTGGGGAATGTGATTTCTAAAGAAGGGGTAGCTGTGGATCCTGCAAAGATTGAGGCAGTTACCAAGTGGGAAGCACCGAAGAATGTAGCTGAGATCAGGAGTTTCTTGGGTTTAGCTGGGTATTATCGGCGGTTCGTGAAAGATTTCTCCAAGATTGCTAGACCTATGACAGCTTTGATGAGGAAAGAGAACAGGTTTCGTTGGGATGAGAGTTGTGAGACGGCGTTCCAAACATTAAAGGAGCGTTTGACCATAGCTCCAATCTTAGCATTGCCTGAAGGGAGTGAGAACTTTGAGGTATATACGGATGCTTCAAAGAATGGGTTGGTGATGTGACCATAATTAGCGCATATTTAGCCCCCAAATTAGCCTTGTTCCCATGCTTTTTAGTGCATATTTGGGTCATTTATTGTCTTTAGTTCTTTGTTTTGCATATTCTTTGAGATTTTGATCCCTTGGTAGGAAACGAGTGCAAATCTTGCATTTTCATGGCAAAACGAGACTAAATTGATTAAATTCAATGACCAAGCATCAAGGAGAGACAAGATTAGAAGGCCTTTGTACATATGATAGTAGATGAGCAATGTTGAGAAAGGATCCTTGCATCCCCGAGGAAATCCCCAAGGATTTTATGAAGAAAAGGGAAGAAAAGAAGAAGAAACCATGCTGAGCAGCAATCCGAGCGGATTGTCCTGAATCCGCCCGTCCTCCACAAGCACAATCCGTGCGTCTTCCTTCAAAGACGCCCGGACAGCAGCCACAGAATCCGCCCGGATTCCCCTGTAGACGCCCGTCTTCCCCTGCCTGAATCCGCCCGTCACGACTCCAATACGCATGGATTCCAGTACAGCGAAATTTCGTCTTCTCCAAGCTACAAAGAAAGAAGCACTTCTTTCAAAAAATACTGGCTTCTCCCTGCTCAATCTAAAAAGTGTAATTACTAGTTTAACCCTTAGTTAACCCTAATGCATCCACCTAATTTCCACTATAAATACCCCATTAGTCTAATTAGAAGAGGATGTTCTTCTTATCAATAATTAGAGTAGTTAATATCAATCAAATCTCTCTTTAGTATCGTAATCAATAAATAATCAAGTTTTAATACAAGTTTTATTTCCTTAATCTCTCTTTTGTTCATCCTTTATTTTGGGTAATTGAAGATTATTTGGGTTATTATTGGGAGATTGACAACCTCTCAATCAAGCATCAAGTACTTCATTTATTCTTTGCTTTATTATTGGAATCATTAGTAGGTATAATTCTCTTAATCCCTTTTTAATTATTGTTAATTACTTTCTTTTTTTTTTTGGTAAAATGTAAGTATTATATAAATATATAAAAAGGTGTTTCAAGTACAATACAATTCTACGGCCGAACAACTTTAAGAGATTACATAAATTTTAATCTACCGAGCCAATCTAATTCCTGAGAATTTAACTTTGACTTATCCCGTTCTTTTATCCTCCTCTTCATATCATCACTTATCAACAAAGCGATACTAATAGGTTTGATCACCATATGTTCAATTCGGCTCTTGTTTCTCTGTTGCCAAATCTGATACATAGCACTCAACACCATTGCAGTCCCAACTTTCCTCTTTGTTTTTACTCCAGTAGACTGAATGCACCATTTCAGAGTATCACTAACAGGAAGGGTAAGACCAGAAACGTCCATCAGTTTAGCTATTACCCGTCTGCTATATGCACACTCGAAAAACAGATGGTCCTGAGTCTCTTCTGTTTGCCCACACAAGAAACACAGTCCATCCACATCCATCCCAAAGCTTTTCAGTTTACTGTTGGTGTGCAGGGCCCTGTGAGCAGTGAGCCACCCCATGAACCTATGCTTAGGCAAGTTCCAGCTGTCCCAGATAGCATTATGCCAATCAACCTTAGTTCTATCATCTCTAAGCCATTCGTAGCAGCCAGCAGGGGTGTAGCCAGCTTGTTGCACCTGCCATACCCCCTGACTGTATCCGCTCGCTATCATGTCCTTCACCTTGCATATCCTCCTCCACACCCAACTGGAATTACTGGAAGCCGTGTAAACCTGCCAAGGAACCCCCTTTAGGTAGTTTACATTCACCCACTGGACCCATACTGATTCCTTGTTAATTACTTTCATTTATTCATCATGTTTCCTTTTGTTGGTATGATTGACAACCTTGCTAGCATGATCAACATGATAATGAGTGAGTAGTGACCTAGCTAGGGTTAATGGGTAATTAGGGGAAACCAACATGGGGAATGATTCATGCTTAAATTAAGCTTAAATTAATATGCTTTCATGGTTTATTTGTTTGCTTGTTTTGATCTCAACTCATGCACATGTTATGTTTGATGAAATGTGAGCCTATGAATCCTTGCATTTTTTACCCATCACCTATCTTTTCAATGAGACTTGTAAGACATAAACCAACTCGAGTCTCATTAGACCATGCATGTTGTTGAGTAGGGAAGACTAAGTCGACTTGTAGGTGTTGTACAATCTAATCGATTCGTCTTCGGGACCCAAACTTTTCTAGGATTGTAAGATATAACCCAACTCAATCCATCACAACAATAATTGCTTGCTTATAATTTGAGAACATGTTTGTATGAACAATTCCCATGATTCCCCTATGACCCCATGATACCTTAGTGCTTTTTATCAATTGTTTGCAACCTTTTTATTTCATCTTGCTTATTTACTTTCATTGCTATTTAGTTAGTGACCTTCTACATCAACCCAAATTGTGACACCCCTAAGACACCACTAGTTTTAATAGAAATCTCATCTCAATTCCTGTCCCTTGGGATCCGACCTTTACTTGCCTCTTTACTAATTGTAGAGTTGTTTGTGAAGCTATAAATTGTGTTTTGATTCGGACGTGACCCAACGATAACATCTATTAAATTGTGAACACGAAACGGACTCCGATAAAAAATGGCGCCGTTGCCGGGGACGGTGTTAACTTGATTTAGATTTTCTTATATTGATATTAGTTGTGTCTTTCTTCGCCTTGGGGAAGTAAAACTCCTCAAGGTTAGTTCTAATTGTTTTCGAGTTGTTTGATATTTTGCATGTCTAGAAGGTCACAAGGTGATTTGTTACCTTTTGATCGTAAAATTGAAAGAACCTTGACAAACAATAGGAGATTTGCTAGGAGGAATTTGAGAGGTATTAGTGAGGTAGTGGATATTCAAAAAACTATTGAGTTCATCAACCCTTTTGCAAGAGAAGGTGAGGAGAACCTGTTGGAGCTTGTGTTCTCCACAAATTAGTGTGATAACATTTGTAAATCTCTTACAGGTTCACAAGGGTATACTTCGTATATTTAATCAGTTGATTAACGTTTACCTAATAACGGTTGGCTTGCTAGAAAGTTTGACGTTATTATCATACAGATGGCGGTGATCAACTGGTCCCTAAAGGTCACACCTATAGGATGTGTTTGAGAAATGTGGTTATAGAAATATAATCATATTGATGCCCAAAATGACTAAAAAGTTAGTCAATGTGTTGATGAGATAATTATTTAATGAAAATTAAATAATATTAGTTGAGACGAATTAACTTTCAATTCGTAAATTAAATATAATAAGTTATATTTAATTAAATATATGTAATTTTAGCTTGGACGAATTAATCTGTTAATTCGTAATTAAATATAATCAGTTATATTTAATATCAACAAGATGAATGTGTCATAGTGGTAATAGTGAAGGTACACATACCAAGAATTCAACACATTTTATATATTTTTGGAAAAACCAAAAATAAGGAGAATTTACTCCTTATTTCGGTCAGTTAGGCCGAAATTAGGAAGGATTTATTCTTTCCTAATTGACTCCTAATCTCGGTGAGTATAAGAAAGAAAGGGAGAGAATTATTCTACCCTAATTCTTTTCTTGACCTAGCCTCTCTCTCTCATCATAAAAAAACACAAAACAACTAAATTTTACAGAAAATTTTAGATCGATTCTAGCACAATCAATAGGGCATATCTCATATCGTCTTGGGTGCAACTGATAGGCGAATATCAATTTTGATATTGTTCTTAGGCCAATTTTGCTAGGACCGAAGGTTAATTCTGAATCCTTTATACTTTGTTTATGTATTTTGTTTATGACTATTGATCATCACTGTTAAATTCGTTATAATCCTTCAATATAAAGGGAAGTATACAGATTATTTACCATAGAACCCAACACAACATACCCCACAAAATCAACCTACAATGCCAAAATTTTCATCACATTCCATACCCACCGAGGAGAACCTACCCAATGGTACTCCCACACCACAACATTTGACCGGAAATTTTATTGCCAAATCCGCCTTTATCCAATTAGTCGAAAGGAGCCAATTTGGGGGGATGCCTAGTGAAGACCCCCATTCTCATATGGAAACCTTTTGTGACTATTGTGATGCGAATTCTCAAACCGGTGTGACTCAAGACCAAATTCGATGGGTCTTATTTCCTTTTTCTCTAATCGGCACCGCGAAACAATGGTTGAAGGGCCTTGATAAGGCCACTCTCGGAATTGATTCTTGGAAGAAGTTAGCTCTAGCTTTCTACAAAAAGTTTTACCCACCGGAAAAGACTAACATGCTAAGAGCTCAAATTACGGGTTTTAAGCAAAGGGATGAAGAATCTTTGTATGAAGCTTGGGAGCGGTTCAAGGGAATTTGTCGCTCATGTCCTCACCATGGACTTAGCGAGTGGTTCTTGGTACAACAATTTTGGAACGGTTTATATGAAGATTCAAGGAACATTCTCAACATGGGATCAAATGGAATGTTCACCGAAGTTGATGACAATCAAACATGGAACAAGATTGAGGAAATGGCGGTCCATAACTCACAATATAGTAGACCTCGCAAGGCTACTAGAGGAGGAAGGCATGAAGTGGACTGCGTGACTCAATTGGTTGCTCAACTTAGTGCTCACATTGACACAATCAATTTGAAGTTTGAACAAGCTATGGCTAGACTTGAAGAAGCCTCAAAATCACCAAAGCATCATGTTAATGCCATGACGGCATCCTCATCAATCCCAAGTGGGATATGTGAGAATTGTGGAACTTAGGGACATGACCAAAGTGAATGTAGGGGAACAAATGAACAAGTGAATGCTTTCCAAGCATACAAGAGTGGTACCCCTTATTCCAACTATTACAATGAAAACACCAAGTTTCATCCAAATCTCTCATACAAAAGCCAAAATGTTCAAAATCCTCAAACAACATACACCCCACCTCCCATGAGAAACCAAAATCAAAGACCCTTTTTCAACCAAAACCAAGGTTACCAAAACCAAAATCCATACAATCACCAAAATGACCAAGGTTTTGATGTTAAAAAAGCGGTCCTCCAAATGCAAAAGAATCAACAAGAGTTTTTCACTCAAATGCAAAAAGATAGTCAAGCAAAGGAAACCACCATCAACAACATTCTAGCTCACACTAAGATGTTGGAAACCCAATTGACTCAACTATCATCTTCAAGCTCACAAAGACAAAAGGGGCAATTACCACCTCAAAGTAATCCCCCAAGACATGAAACGGTTAGTGCCATTCACTTGAGAAGTGGTACAAGGTATGAAGCACCGAAGAAGCAAGTTGAGGATGAAGTCGTGGAAGCAAGTGATAAGGAAGAAATTGTGCAAAACTCCAAAGATGGAGAATCATTAAAAGAAGAAATTTCAAAGAAAAATGAAGACAAGGTCAAGGAGAAGGAGCCCATTGTGATTAGACTTCCTTTTCCAAGTTGTCAAGCCAAGCCCAAGTTTGATGACCAACTTGGAAAGTTTATGGAAATTGTGAAGAATTTGGAAGTCTCAATTCCTTTCACGGAATTAATCAATCACGTGTCGGCCTATGCGAAATACATGAAAGACATCCTCACAAAGAAGAAGTCGATCCCGAAACTTGAGACTATCGCCTTCACTAAGGTGAGTAGTGCAATACTTCAAGGGAGTTCACCTCCAAAACTAAAGGATCCGGGAAGCTTCTCAATACCGTGTACCATTGGCGACACCACGATCAACAAAGCCTTATGTGATCTAGGGGCTAGTGTGAGTGTTATGCCGTACTCGGTGAGTAAAAGGTTGGGGATGGGAGAGCTTAAATGCACCAATATCACACTCCAAATGGCCGATAGATCGACGAAGACACCATTAGGGATATGGGAAGATGTCCCCGTACGAATTGGGAAGTTTTTCATCCCAGTGGACTTTGTCATTGTTGATATGGAGGAAGATTCTAACATTCCAATCATTCTAGAAAGACCCTTCTTACACACCGCGGGTGCGGTGATTGATGTAAAACATGGTGAGCTCACTCTAGAAGTGGGAGATGAGAGTATAACTTTTAATCTTGACAAGACTATGAGAGCTCCCCGTTTACATGAACCGTGTTTTATGATCGATCATTATAGTCGGAAGGATGAAAGGAAGAAGTCGGAACTCCAATGGAAGAAGAAAATTGAAGATGCTCTATTCAAAGAGTAAGTGAATTGTGACAAAGAGAACTTGCAAGGCTCATCAAAGACAAGCAATGAAGAAGATGGCCTCATTGGCCAAGAAAAGGAAATGGGAAAGATGTCTCCATCAAATCAAGATATTTTCAATGATCAACTTAATGAAGTTTGTGGTCTTTGGGACGACGAATTTGAAGGGATTTTTAATCCCTACATTGGTAATGCCATCGACCAAGACCGACAACAAGGGCCAAGGTCTATTGAAGACCTCTATCATGATAATGAACAAGCTTTTGATTACTTTTTCAAGGTGTTGAGCAACATCAACAACACCTTGAACATGCCCCCTTGACATCTCATCAAGAATGAGAGTTTGGTGGAGTCCTCCCTAAACCACCATTTGTAAATATTTCTAACTCCCTAACTTGCATTTCAATTCTTATATTGCATTTTTGTTATTTTTGGATTTTTAAACTTTGATCAAGATAATTATCATGTTTGAGAGAAGTGAGGGAGGGACAAATAATTTCAATTAACGTGTAGTGCTTTAGCTTAGTGTGGGGATGGCAATTGCCTAGGCTATCCATGCCTTAGTAGTGCCCCCACAATGAAGAACACGAGATATGAAGAAGAATGGAAGAATGACAAGAGATATGCAAAGTACACGGATGGAACTGAATCCGGGTACAAAGGGGTCGAATCCGAGCGGATTCAGAAGAATCCGCCCGTCTTCAGGCAATCCGGGCATATTGGGTAGAAGACGCCCATCCTATTATGAGCTGAATTTTTGAAATTTTTTACTGTCAACGAATCCGGGCGTCCTGCATCCAAATCCGCCCGTCCCGTGTTTGCAAATCCGAGCGTCTTCACTGAAAGACGCCCGTCTTTAGGCGAGGATTTCCCAACCCAGAGCAGACCAAATCCGGGCGTCCCGAGCAGAATCCGCCCGTCTTACCCCTGCAGTTCAAATTTTTCGGGTTTTATAAACCCCCTCCCACATTCATTTCTTCATTCCTTCATTCATAACACTACTCATAAACCTCAAAACCCTCATCCTCTCCATTACAAAAACAAGATTCCTCAACAACATTCACCAAAATCAAATCAAAACATCCTTTTAACAACAAATTAATCATTTCTCTTCCAACAAAAATCAAAACCAAGCACAAAATCTTCAACCTTTGAGTCGATTTTTGAATTCATAAAGGCAAAGCCTTTCATCTTTAAATCGATTTGGGTGTACTAGAAATTGAAGATTTTTCACTCTTTTTTTGGTTAATTCATCAATGGCAAGGACCAAGGGAGCAACAAAGGCAACAAAGGCAAAGGCACCAAAGGCAAAGGCACTCTCCTTAAGGCAAAAGACTCTTCAAGCAAAGAAAGCATTGGCTATGATGGTAGCTAACCCAAACTTGGAAGTGCAACAACAACAACCTCCCATGGAAGCAACAACATCTTCTACTCCGGAAATTGCTCAACTTTCGAACTATCCGGAGGTAATTTTCATTTCCAAATCCCATAGGGACACTTTTGCCAAGTTTGCTAGGAAATCATTTCTATCCACCAAGTTTATTTGTGAATATACCTTAGAAAAATTGGGTGTCCTTGAGCAAACTAGAGCCTTTTTCAAAGCCATGTGGTTGGAGAAATTGTTTGAATCAAAAGAATTGACATACCCCTCCCTTAACTTAGAATTTTTGAGTTCTTTGAAAGTTAACAAGGTTGAGACCATGGAGACCATCGAGTTTCATCTAGCTAATGTTAGTAGGTGCATCTCCTTTGAGGAAATGGGTAATGCTTTGGGTCTTAGTGATTCTCCGAGTTATTTTAAGAATGTTGGCAAATATGACCCCGACCCTCTTTGGGAGGCGATTTCCGGAAGGAAATTTGAAGACTTTCATGCTAGTCGCGCTCTATTAGTCCACCATCCGGGCATTAGAGTGTGGCACAAGGTCGTAGGGAACACCATCAATGCAAGAAAAGACACCAACCATTTCACCAAACTCGATTTTGTTCTTCTTGAGTCGGCTTTGAACGTTGGTAGGGAATTCACCAAGCCTTTTAACTTTCTAAGGCTCTTGGTGGATAGATGGTTAAATATTGATTGTGGGAAGAAAGGCACTACCGTTATTGTGAATGGAGGCCTAGTCACTATCCTAGCCAAATACTTTGATCCAAACTTCAACAAAGATAACAAGTATGAGGCGAAAGAAGGTGGTCATCTCATTGATATTAATACTATGATCTACAAGTACAAGTGGGTTACCCATAACCCTCTTGACACCAAGTATGGATGGCTCACTAGTGAGGCTAGTTCTTTCACTTTGCCTTCAAAGATTTGTCGATTGAGTGTCCACCGGACCAATTATCTACTTCCCCTTTCAAAAGAGGCCGAGTATATTATCCAACAACAAAAGGGTGAAATTGAAATGTCTTCTTCTTCCATTGTCACACCACCTTACCCTTTTGAGTACCAAGAGTTCAAGCCGGAAGGTGTTGAAGCAAGAAATGATTATTTGACTCTTCTCATGCAAGAGATGCACAAGCAAGCTTTCGAGGATCGGAAAAATGCTTACTTAGCCCAATATCCATCCCTCCTACATTTAGCTAGGCAAGGACTACTTGACCCATCATGTCCTTTGCCTAGTTGGGCGGATAAGGAAGTCCTATTTCCGAGTGCATCTAGGGTTGTTCCGGGTGATAATGAGGTTGTTGGTAATGAAGAGGTTGATGATAACATTGATGAAGAAGCTAGCGAAGAAGGAGAAGAGGATGATGAGCAAGGTGAAGAAGAAAGTGAAGGAGAAAGTGGTGATAAGACCACTTCTAGTGAGGAAGGTGATGATAATGATGATATGATGGAAGATTAGCAAGCTTTAGAGGCTCCTACCCTCTTGAGGTTTGTCTATTTCTCTCTTTGTTCTATTTATTTATTTTTCTTGATCATTGTTGGAGTAGTCCTAGCACCATTGAGGACTAACACCTCGGCCCCATTGAGGTGTTCTCATTTTATTGTTCCCACCTTTCAAAATCCAAAATGACAAAATTAGTTTCATGCATTTCATAGTGTGTGCATGAACTACACCCATCCTTGGACATTAGCAATAATGTCTAGTTCGGTTTGGGGAAGTTAATGCATACACAACGGGAGGTAATCTAAATTATCCTCTCCGTCATAAACAAAAAACCATGCATCATGTACTGTAGATTAGTATAGTTTGCATTTAGTGTAGAAATCATGCATCATGTTTGCATAATTTCCCATCATTTTGGCCATTGAGGACAATGCCTATATTAGTGTGGGGATGGGGAATTCTAACTTAACTTTTATTCAAAAACCCAAAAAAAATTGAAAAATTTCGAAAAACCATAAAAATTTGAAAATTGAAAAACCCAAAAACATGTTTATTTCTTTGGTAATGTAGTTATGTATATATTGTATATTGTTGTATATATTGTGTTTGTTCTATCCTTGTTCACATTGATTGACTTCGCCATATCCGAGGCATGAGGATCATGAAAACCGCATGGTATGATCTTTCCAATCTCCTTTTTCCTCTTTATGTTAATGACTATGTGGCTTTATTTTGATTGATGCGGTATAACAATGTGAACTTAGGACTTGCATTTAGTTTATATGTCATATTAGTTGATAGAATCACTTGCATTAGAATGTATATAATAGTTGCATCATGGCATGTAGTTGCATTTAGATAAAATATTTTGAAAAGTGCCTAATTGAGAACTTTGACAAGAGCAACTAAGCCATTACAAATACTTTTTCAACTTAAGACTTTTCCTACTAGAATGGTTGTAAAACATCCTAGGTTGTGTCATACTAGTGTCTTTTGACCCACGACCCAAAGCCTAGTCAAGGGTTTGCATGTGAGTCACCTATCCAACCCCGTGATGCGATGTGGACTTGGTTAACTTGTCTAGGTGACCTTGATTGACTTTGTGGTAAGGCAACCCAAAAATACTTTCTATCAATAAGTTTGAAGTGCTCATTTCGAAAATTTTGTCATGTGGAAGTAATTTATTGCTAAGGAAACCTCAAATGTTATGAAATGTTGAGATGTTGAGAAGTTTTAGTTATTTTGATGGAGGCGTACCACTTCGATGTGCTTTGGAGAGGGATCCATTGAATTGGGCCCCCACACGGTTGTGAATTCGACCGCCCAGAGACAGAGTGACTATCACCCCGAAAAGCTATTGTCTAGAGGTTAACCGGTTGCCTAATAAGCGATTGGAGAAAGCAAAGGACACTAGCCCGGAAGGGACAAACCCCATCTTAAATTTTTGAAATGTGAAAGTTAAATGAGGACAATTTTGAATACTAGTCATATCCACCCTTGTTTATAAAGACTTGAGCATTTCATTCCCAAAAAGCCTTTTTGTCAAACCACTTTGTCGAGCTTGGACGATCCATGACCTTTACTTTTGTAGAGAATTCGAGACTTGTCATGTCATATGCAACTAGCATCATAGGGATCATCATTCCACCACCATCCGATCGCTCTTGACGAAAGCATTTGGAAATTGAGGACGAAAGTAGTCTAGTTTAACACCATTTGGAGGTGATTTAGTGCCATCCTCTTAGCCTTAGTAATTTGTTGAACTAGTATTTGTGAAGGATTATATGCTCTTAAATTTGTTCTCTCTTGGTTGCCTCCGCCACTTGATGAGGAAGTGGCTATTCCTTTTGTAGATGCATCCATTATTTGATTTTGTGTTCTTAATGTTTGGATGTGTTGCCATTTTGGCAAGACCCACCTTGCCTTGCAAGAAGGCATCCTACCTCATGGTTGTCTTGTTGTGAGTTGAAGGGGCGGAGTGAGACCCGCTAATGGTCTCATATCGGCTATGTTATTAGGTTAGTTTAAATTATGGTCCTAGTCTTTGTCACCTCTTTACTCGGGACGAGCAAAGGTTCGGTTTGGGGATATTTGATGTGACCATAATTAGCGCATATTTAGCCCACGAATTGGCCTTGTTCCCATGCTTTTTAGTGCATATTTGGGTCATTTATTGTCTTTAGTTCTTTGTTTTGCATATTTTTTCAGATTTTGATCCCTTGGTAGGAAAGGAGTGCAAATCTTGCATTTTCATGGCAAAACGAGACTAAATTGATTAAATTCAATGACCAAGCATCAAGGAGAGACCAGATTAGAAGGCCTTTGTACATATGATAGTAGATGAGCAATGTTGAGAAAGGATCCTTGCATCCCCGAGGAAATCCCCAAGGATTTTATGAAGAAAAGGGAAGAAAAGAAGAAGAAACCATGCTGAGCAGCAATCCGAACGGATTGTCCTGAATCCGCCCGTCCTCCACAAGCACAATCCGTGCGTCTTCCTTCAAAGACGCCCGGACAGCAGCCACAGAATCCGCCCGGATTCCCCTGTAGACGCCCGTCTTCCCCTGCCTGAATCCGCCCGTCACGACTCCAATACGCATGGATTCCAGTACAGCGAAATTTCGTCTTCTCCAAGCTACAAAGAAAGAAGCACTTCCTTCAAAAAATACCGGCTTCTCCCTGCTCAATCTAAAAAGTGTAATTACTAGTTTAACCCTTAGTTAACCCTAATGCATCCACCTAATTTCCACTATAAATACCCCATTAGTCTAATTAGAAGAGGATGTTCTTCTTATCAATAATTAGAGTAGTTAATATCAATCAAATCTCTCTTTAGTATCGTAATCAACAAATAATCAAGTTTTAATACAAGTTTTATTTCCTTAATCTCTCTTTTGTTCATCCTTTATTTTGGGTAATTGAAGATTATTTGGGTTATTATTGGGAGATTGACAACCTCTCAATCAAGCATCAAGTACTTCTTTTATTCTTTGCTTTATTATTGGAATCATTAGTAGGTATAATTCTCTTAATCCCTTTTTAATTATTGTTAATTACTTTCATTTATTCATCATGTTTCCTTTTGTTGGTATGATTGACAACCTTGATAGCATGATCAACATGATAATGAGTGAGTAGTGACCTAGCTAGGGTTAATGGGTAATTAGGGGAAACCAACGTGGGGAATGATTCATGCTTAAATTAATATGCTTTCATGGTTTATTTGCTTGCTTGTTTTGATCTCAACTCATGCACATGTTATATTTGATGAAATGTGAGCATATGAATCCTTGCATTTTCTACCCATCACCTATCTTTTCAATGAGACTTGTAAGACATAAACCAACTCGAGTCTCATTAGACCATGCATGTTGTTGAGTAGGGAAGACTAAGACGACTTGTAGGTGTTGTACAATCTAATCGATTCCGCTCCGGGACCCAAACTTTCCTAGGATTGTAAGATATAACCCAACTCAATTCATCACAACAATAATTGCTTGCTTATAATTTGAGAACATGTTTGTATGATCAATTCCCATGATTCCCTTATGACCCCATGATACCCTAGTGCTTTTTATCAATTGTTTGCAACCCTTTTATTTCATCTTGCTTATTTACTTTCATTGCTATTTAGTTAGTGACCTTCTATATTAACCCAAATTGTGACACCCCTAAGACACCACTAGTTTCAATACAAATCTCATCTCAATTCCCGTCCCTTGGGATCCGACCTTTACTTGCCTCTTTACTAATTGTAGAGTTGTTTGTGAAGCTATAAATTGTGTTTTTATTCGGACGTGACCCAATGACAACATCTATTAAATTGTGAACATGAAACGGACCGATCAGTTGGGTTGTGTGTTGATGCAGTGAAAAGTCTATCACACCCGAAATACTCGAGAAGGCGGGTGAATAGAGTATTTAAAAACTTATGCCTACTTTTTATTTTATATCAATGATTAATTACTTAAACTTTATTAATTAAACTTTAACTAATTAACTAAGTGATTATGAACGTAATGAAATGAACGAAAAGAAAAACTGCAAGGACACACGATATTTGAAGTGGTTCAGCTTCACACGTCGAAGCCTACGTCCACTATTCTCGATTAATAATTTTAGTACCTTTCTCGGGACTACAAAATTATCAACCCACTCGAATAGCTAACTCTAATGATAAGTCTATTTGAATATCACTAGATATTCGGTTTTGACTATCTTAAGTTACTAAGAAAGCACTTGATTGTTCTTCTAAGTGTTCACACAATTTGAACGAGTAAGAAACAATATTAAGTACTATTATCTTATGACGTAACCTTAAGAAAAATAAGCAAATTAAAGAGCACAACTTTTCGCAAGATTTTCCAAACGCAAAACAATAAGAATAGCCAATTAAAAATTAAACTCAATTTTTTTTGCAAGGGATTTTTAATATTTCGAAAAGCTTGACTAGAGTAAAGGATGATCATGTGTATTTATAGTAGAGGAATAAACTAGGGTTTGCACGAAACCCTATGATACCGTGAGATAGGCGGGTTTATCTCGTAAGAGATAAATCTCTTTCTCTTTCCTAATTCAATCCAAGATATATTAGTTTAGGTAAATAAGATAAAAGTGAATCTTATTTTTCTATAACTATATCTTTAAGACTTTCAGATGAGTAAACAAATTAAATCATGTATATATTTAAGATAAGAAAATATCTTATAAAAATATAAGCTAGATTTAATCAGATAGGTTACTTGTACTAGAGGACTTGTAAAACCTAAAGGATCAAAGCCAGCGGCCGAAACCCTAGGCCCGTGTCCATCTAGACGAAAATCCCTCTTTTTGGATTAGGGTTAGGTTAAAATAAACTAGCAAACCCTAGATAGCATGACGACCCATAAGTCGTTTTACTAACCAATAGAGACACGCAAGTTATCCATTATAACAACCTATAATTCATCTCTACTATATACACATATGATTTCAAAATATGTTTAAAGAATTTTATCCTTTGAAAAATGATTTTAAAACTATTAAAATCGTGCCATTAAAATGCTACCCAAAGTTATAGTAGAAATAGCTATAACTTTAAGTTTGGTAAGTAAAGTTATAGGTGAAATAGCTATAACTTTACCTTCCCAATATTCTTTTCTTAAGATACCGTCATTAGAGGAAGACCTATACTAGCTAATCTTCCTGGAGATCTTCAGTGATAGGATCTTCTCTTTATCTTGACCAAAAGCTCTTCATCTTGAGCTTGTTAAAGACTTGATCTAGTCTTTTGCTTGAGTGATCATCATACTTGAAACTTGTTACAGTTACATAACGCTTTAAGAATCTTCAATGTTATAGCTCAAGCTGCTATAACATTCCTTAAATGATGCCTCACAAATCTTCAATGTTATAGCTAAGAATGCTATAACATTACTTGCTAAACTTGTAAACCTAAATCAATCTAACAAAGACTAAACAAACGATTACGAGCAAGAGTATATATAAAACGAAGCACACACTTGTCATTATCAAAACTTAATCATACATCTATATGGTCCAACGAATTCCCCCTTTTTGATGATGACAAGTCCCTTATTATTTGTGATTAAGTGAACGTTCCCCCTCAACATAATACGATAAAAGTTATAGTCAGTCAAACGCAAGAACAATCCACTAATATACATAGTATAGCATCTAAGAACCTTAAGAGATTAAAGGTTATGACAAGGAGCAAGCTTAGGCAAATACTTAAGTCACGATAATTTTCTTCCCCCTCTTCACATCATCGAAAAGACGAGAAAAGCCATAAAACAACTAGAATGATATAGATCGAGACACGTATTTATCATGCAAAGAAAGATTATAAAATGAGAAAATAATCTACATTAAGCATGCCAAATATAAAACAAGAGTACTACAAACCAAAGTAGTCTAATTGCCAATGGGCCGAATAAGGATGCAAGTGATAAAGCCAAATGGGCCGAATGGAAGAGCAAGCCAAAATGGGCCGAATTAGACAATTATTCAAAATAGAAAGTCTAATAAAAAGAAAAGGAAGGTAAGGATGATGACGGGTTAAGGGTAGTCGCGTTTCACGACATTGGGGTTCACATAACCGGGACGGGTCCTAAACTCAAGAGAGTCAAGACGATCAAAGCATGATCGGACATGGTTAGCGTGTGCCGTGAGACACCTGTCGAAATTGAGCACTTTCAATGACAAGGCTTTAGTAGCCTCGTAAACAATCCGCATATCCTCATGCATAGCCTTCCCTTCATGCCATATTGTCCCTCCTTGACTAGCTAGATTAGCCAATGACCCGGAATGACGGACACACTCCTTAGCCGCCATAGCCGCATCCTGAGCCATAGCATCAACCCGAGCTTCCAACCCATGCAAATAAGACAAGACCTCGGCAAGATCCGAACCCTTCGAACCCGAAGCCCCATTCCTATCTTGACCCAAACCCGAGACCAATTCCGCAACCATCTTATTTTATGCATCCATTTTCTCACAAATACTCGCCATAAACAAGTCCAACTTTTGTTCAACAACCGAGACCACATCCGACGATTTCTCCACCACATTCCCCTTAGCCAAAAACACCAAATCGGGTCCAATTGCATCAATCTTCATGAATTTAAGATGAGTGTCACACATCTCATCTTTGACTATTACACCATAGCTAGATGACCCAATTACCCCTTTTTGTTCCAAAAGCCGAGAGACCCACATATCATACGTCAAATCCAAAGTAGTATTAAACTTTTCCTCGGTGACGGAAATACTTGTTTGGACGATTTTATGAAACACGAGACGAGGAAGACTAACTTTGGACCCTTCAAGCCACTTAGACATCAATACCATCTCATAAATCGACAATTTATCACGACCACCTCTCCTCGGGACAACCGTGTTCCAAAGAAAATTGAGAAAGAATTTCAATTTTGGAGTGAACGACCCCGCAAGCATATTACTCGACCCCGTAGCATCAACATCAAAAGACTTCTTAATTTTAAGCTTTTCTTCCTCCGTCACATCTCCCCATTCCGCACTCGGATTTATTTCGATCCCATCATCAGGGACCGAAAACAGAGTATAAAAATCGGCAAGAGAAATTTTGACTTCGGATTTATTCACCATAGCATGCAACACGTTATTTTTTACGGAGACAGAAGAATAAAACTGGATTACCTCAATAGGATAAACCTGACCAACAAAGGAACTAACTTTCTTCCATTCTTGAAAATTCAAGAAATCCTTAAAAAATTGTAAAGCTTCAATTTTCCCATACCATCTTTCGGAGTAAGAATGACCACCAAGAATACCATACCGCATAACATTGTTGACTCGAGTTCTTTCGTCCGCGGTAAGTCGAAGCTTATGAAGTCCGGATGATGTTGCATTCGGCATATACTCTCGGAATATTGCTCTTTGATGACCTTCTTTAGTAGCTACGACCTCGGTTTCCGCCACCGAGCCTTCAAACCCTACGGCCTTCTTCTTCCCCTTATTTAACTTCCGTCTTTTCCCTTATAAGTTAGGATCAACCCGGTTATGATCGGGATTAGTTGGTTTTTGGTTTGATGAAGGTGAGGGAGTTTTGAGAGGGACATAGGTTTTGTTGCATGGTGATTTGGAGGACCCGGTCCGAGTTGTGGACCGTAGTGGAGGCGAGTTGAGGGAGGAGTCATGATGATGATTTGATTTTGGAGGTTGAGTATTGAAGGGTGTAGAAAAAGTAAATATTGAGAGTGTGTGTTGATGGTGACGGTAGAGGGTGAGGCATTTATGGGGAGTGTTAATTGCGAATTATGGTAAAAGAGGTTGAGTTAGATAAGGAAGGTGGAGGTAACTTGTGGAATTAGGTAGGTAAATATTCTCCTTTTTTTTGTTAATTATTTATTTACTTACCATAAAATAATATAAGTGGATAGGGTAGATAATTTATGAGATATGATAAGATAAGATATGGCAAGAGATAAAATTTTGGTAGAAAATTTCGGTTAAGGAAAAATAAAGAGGTAATTTGTTA
This sequence comes from Silene latifolia, assembly GCF_048544455.1. Taxonomy (NCBI): domain Eukaryota; kingdom Viridiplantae; phylum Streptophyta; class Magnoliopsida; order Caryophyllales; family Caryophyllaceae; genus Silene; species Silene latifolia. The sequence continues at coordinate 34,532,355 of NC_133529.1, read as the reverse complement.
CGACTTTATGATTCGTAATAAAACTCAAAATATACATGACTAGCAAATGGAATATTCTCATATTATAAAATAACATTTGACATAAATAAACTTGCAACGAAAAATACGGACACAGTCATACAATCTCGTCAAATCTAGTCAGTCATAAGGAGAGTAGAATATTTGTGACAAGTTTAGTTGCCTCCAATTAAACCAATTTCCAACCGTAAAATCTCAAAACGTTCTCTAGCCAAGCTTTGGTAAAAATGTCAGCCCATTATTTTTCTGTACTACAAAATTCCAGTCTTATGTTGCCCTTATCTACATGATCACGTAGAAAATCGTGAGTGTTGTGCCGGGTTCTTAGATATGATTATAGCACTCGTTTTGTCGCACAAAATAGGTATACACCCAACATTAGCACCGTAATCACATAATTGTTGCTTAAGCCATAAAAGTTGAGAACATACCAATCCAGCAGCAATGTATTCGGCTTCAGCTGTAGATAGCGCAACGAAATTTTGCTTCTTTGACCCCCACGTAATAATACACGGTCCAACAAACGTGGCTATGCCGGAAGTACTTTTTCTGTGAAGTGAACAACCTGCATAATCTGCATCTGAATACCCTATGAGATCGAAATTACACTCAAGAGGATACCACAGATATAATTTGGATGTACCGATTAAATACTTCAAGATTCTCTTAACTGCAATCATATGCGATTCTTTAGGGCACGATTGAAACCGAGCACATACGCATACACTAAACATAGTATCCGGACGACTTGCAGTTAAATAAAGAAGTGAGCCAAACATACCTCGATAAGTCGTCTCATCGACAGACTTACCGTTTCCATCCAAAGTCAACTTCTTCTCAGTACCCATAGGAGTTGGCTTAGAATTAGAATTTTCCATACCGAATTTCTTGATTAGCTCCTTGATGTATTTTTGTTGGTGTATCATAATTCCTTCAGAAGTTTGTAGAATCTGGAGTCCAAGGAAGAACTTAAGTTCTCCTATCATGCTCATCTCGAATTCTGAGGTCATTAAATCTGAAAAATACTTGCATAAACGATTATTAGTTGAACCAAAAATAATATCATCAACGTATATTTGTACAACTAATAAATCAGAATCCTCAGTTTTCAGGAATAGGGTTTTATCGACAGATCCTCTTTTAAAACCACTTTCAAGAAGAAATTTTGACAATTTGTCGTACCACGACCTCGGAGCTTGTTTCACACCATACAGGGCTTTATCTAATTTGAAAACATGGTTTTGAAACTTGCTATCGAGAAATCCTGGAGGTTGTTCGACGAAAACCTCCCCATTCAAATAATCGTTAAGAAATGCTGTCTTAACGTCCATTTGATAAAGTTTAATTCCTTTATGAGCAGCAAACACTATTAATAGTCTAATAGCCTCAAATTTGGCTATGGGAGCGAAGGTCTCATCATATTCAATTCCTTCTTGTTGAATATACCCTTGTACAACCAATCTTGCTTTATTTCGTACAATAACTCTTGTATCGTCCAGCTTGTTTCTAAAAACCCATCTCGTACCGATAAGCGTTCGGTTTTTAGGTCTTGGAACCAAATGCCACACTTTGTTCCGTTCAAACTGTTGAAGCTCTTCTTGCATAGCAACGATCCAATATGGTTCGGCAAGTGCTTCTTTGATATTTGTTGGCTCAATGGTTGAGAGAAAGGAGTAGAACAAACAAAAGTTGTTAAGTCTTCTACGAGTTCGAACACCTTCATTCAAATTTCCTAGGATGGTTTCCATTGGATGCGAATCCTTATATTTCCATTTCTTAGAAACATGAGGCACATCTTCATCTGAACTAGTCTCGCCTTCTTCGAATGATTGGGGTTCAAGCCTTGTTCCCCCTGAATCCACTCCTGGAGTTATAACAGAATCAGTTATAACATTGGATCTAATTCGTTGATTTGGAGTTGAAGTTATAGCTTCATCAGTTATAACTTTATCCTCCAATTGCTTAGATTGAGAAGAGGTTTTAGTATCATCAACTAAACTCTCAGTTCTCTTTACTTTATCATTCGAAGGGCTTCCTTGTTCATCATTTGTGCCATCAATTTCTTTATCTACTTCATCCAATTCTAGAAGTTCATCCCTGGATAGTCGGAAATCAGGTTCTTTCAAATCTTCTTCCTCATCATGTTCAGCTTTGTCAAACATATTATTCTCATCAAAAACAACTTGAACACTTTCTTCGATGCATAAGGTTCTTTTATTGAAAACCTTATATGCTTTACTATGATTAGAATAACCGACAAACACCGCTTCGTCATTTCTGGGATCGAATTTGCTTAATCTATTTTTGCCATTATTATGGACAAAACATTTACTCCCAAAGCAACGTAGATGTGATATGTTAGGTTTATGTCCCCTAAGAAGCTCATAAGGAGTCTTCTTGAGAATGAGTCTAATCAAAGCTTGATTATGAACATAGCATGCAGTACTAATAGCCTCGGCCCAGAAATTTTGAGGTAGGCCGCTATACAACAATATTGTGCGTGCCATATCCTCTAATGTTCTATTCATACGTTCAACAACACCATTTTGCTGTGGGTTTCGTGGTGCTGAGAAGTTATGCCCAACACCATTCTCTCTACAGTATTCTATAAAAGTATGGTTATCAAATTCGGTGCCATGATCCGTACGAATGGAAACTAATTTTGATTTATACTTATTTTTGGCAAGCTTTATTAGAACTGCAAACTCTTCGAAAGTTTCATCCTTTGAATTGAGAAATATTGGCCAAACATATCTGGAATAATCATCAACTAGAACGAAGACATACCTGGATCCACCTCTACTTCTTACCTTCATTGGGCCACAAAGATCCATATGCACGAGTTCTAGTGGTTCCTTGGTACTTACCATTCTCTTGGGTTTGAATGATGATCTCACATGTTTGGATCGGGCACATGAATCACATAATGTTTCTTGATCGAATTTGATTGAAGGAAGTCCTTCAACCAAATCCCATTTCTTTAGCTTATTCAATGTTGTTGAATTTATGTGAGCAAATCCGTTGTGCCAAAGGCACGGATCATCTGTCATTTCTTTCATGCACGTGAATGAATTAGTGGGAATATTATTTAGATCAATCATATAAACATTCCTTCTACGGTGTCCTTCAAGCACAACACTACTTGTTCCTTCAATTATAATTCGACAAGTGTAGATACCCGTATCCGTCGATATTGGAATTTATAGAGAACCCGACAAACACCCGATGATGATAGGACACATGTATTCTTTAGTTGTCACTGTCATTATTTGGAGCTCGTTTTACGAGGTGGAATGGGCGCCGTCGATGAAGTATTTTATTAATTTAAATGATATTTAAATTAATGTTTTTAGTGAATTCATTCTGTTAATTTAAATGATATTTATTTTAATGTTTTTAGTGAGTTCATTTTGTTATTTTAAATGATATTTAAAATTAATATGTTTTTTAAGTGAATTCATTTTTTATTTAGTTTAAATGATATTTAAATTAAAGCTTTATTTTGAATTTATTTTCTTAAGTTTATTTTATTGAAAATAAAATAAATATTTGATTTGAAAAATCATTTTATGAGTATATTTGATTTGAAAAGTCATTTATTTCAATTTATTAATTGATTTGAAAAATCGATTTGAAAAGCGAAGAAAACTCGTTTTGAACACTTGTTTTTGAGCTCGATTTTGGCTCGGTTTTTGAGCCCGTTTCCTTTACGAATTGGCACGAATCTCGAGTACACTAACCCACCTAGACCAATACCCATCAACCCATGTTCGAACCCCCTCACAAGCAGCCCAAATTCTCGTCCCAAACCCCTCACAAGCAGCCCGCAACCCAATCCCGTATACCCTGTTTTGCAGCTCAATTCGCGAGCCCAAACCCGCTCCAAACACTACCAAGACCTGTACCCATTAACCCTAACCCATACCCTAGTATCCTACCCATATTATCCTAGCTTAATCACCAAGAAAACCCCAAAACGAACCCTAGAAACCCCTCCAAAAGCTGCTGGACAGCAGCTATGTTCAGCAAGCCCGATTGCCTCTTCCTCCCTTTTAACCTACTTTAACTCCCTATAAATACCACCCCTTCACCATACATTCATTCCTCTAAGTTCTCCATACATCCAACCATCACCCACAAGCTTTAAACCTCAGAAACAAACCCTAAACATCCTTCAAAAACCCTAAACAAAACCGACACACAAACTGAAACTGTTTGTGTGTCCTCTTCGAAAACCCATTCGTTCCTCCATCAAAACTCCATAAAAATTCGAGTTTCTTGTTCCTAATTAACCACATAACATCCATCTACACATTAGACAAAGATTTACGAGCCAAATTGCCCTTGAGAGTACACGAGATCCCTCGAAAAACAGAGTGAAATAACACTCTGTTTTCGCGGTTTACTCTTGTCTGTCCAGTTCTGTTTGTGCTCGTTTTTCGTGCCTATTAACCCAAATCGAGCAGGGGTTGCTTTAAGATCCTTGTTCTCCTCTCTTTCTAGTTTCCAAAACATATTTCGAATCGAATTTTCGTCGTGAAACGAGGGAGATATCACTGTTTTAAAATCGCTGTCCAGAAACTTTCCAAAACCCGTGTTTGCTTTGTTCTTCGTCGACGACGGCCTCTCGAGATAAAATCTACCATCGATTACGACCCAAGACGGTGTCAACGATACATGTAGGTTGAGGGTGCATCAAATCCCCTTCTCTTTTCTCTTTTTATTTCGTTTTTTTATGCCTTTTTTATTGTCTTTTTTTTTTGTTTGTTTTTTTCGCTTGTTTATCGATTGTTTTAAATTAACTATGAAACTAGTTAGTCCGAGTATGAGTTAAAGTACCACTATGAACACCCGCGTTGACTTGAGATGGGAAAAGAAACCGCTACATCTGTCGGTCGTACACCCCCGTCTCATTTACATATCCTCGTGTTCAAAGTAGGGCATAAATAAAACAATTATCTAACTTTGTTCTTCGTTTTCGACCCCCTTTTGTTTCGGCCAAATCGACAGACCCTAGGACCCGTTGTATGTTAGTTTAACCTCTGGTTGTTAACCTATGACGTATTTAGATGACTTTAATTTAATTTAATAACCTAATTAGACACGATAGGTGGCTTCGACGTAAGTTATAAAATCAATCGACGATTCTGTAAATAATTGAATGCATCTCTCTCTTTCACCTAATTTCTCGCTAGTATAAGAGTGCGTGATTAGCACCTTCTTATTGACACTCGATGAGTTAAATTAATTAGCGAATTTGACCTAATTAGACCCTTTAGGCCGTGTAGAATGCACCCTTGCGCGACAATCAATCGACATCGTTTTTAACTCGTTTTCTAACTTGTTTCCTATCCCTTTTCGCAATCATTCGATCTAACCAATGAATCTAACTTAGGAACTAGGTTGGCCGTTGGTTTGGGCCGTAGGGTGGCCGTTTTATTTACCTTTCTCGTTTTGTTTTTATACCGTTTGTTTCCTCGTTATTTCATTGTTTGTAATTTATCGTTTGTTATCGAGTTGTATTTTTTTTCAAGTTAGCTTTCTTTTATTGAGTCAAAACCTTTTCAAAAACCTTGGTCTTGTTTGGTTAGACGGTTGTTCCCCAATGCTTGTAGGAGCGTAGTAAACCGCATGTTGTCTAAAGCAACATGGCCCGGTTTATGCTAATGCATGCTTTGGTGCGTAGCCTTATGTCTAATTCGATGAGATTAAGCGCGAGCACGCATTACGAGGAGTGACCCAAGGACCGTGGGTCATGTGAGCCGTGGGCCACCCTCATGTGCACGGTTTTCAAGGCCCAATGGCCATGTGTTTTGTGTCGTGTTTTGAGTTGTATGTAGCAATTGTAATTAGATCGAGTTGTAATTTATTTATCGTTGCGTCGGCATGAAATGCCTGGTTTGTAATAGGTAGATCCCAACGGCTCCCCCATTCCCCCTTAAGCCTTGTTTGTTTGCTTTACATGTTGCTAGATCAATCAACCCACATGCTAAATTACAACTTTGACAAAGTTAGTTTAGTTGCATCTAAAACGACATAGAAATTGTTGTCACATGATAGGGTTAAAACAACGTTTGCATATCATACATCGTACATAGCTATGACCTTGTTTGAAATCCGACACTTGACTTAGTAGAGGCCGTTATCGACGGGCAGGGTTGGGTGTCCTTATGGGCTTCCCAACACGTACCCTCACCCCTTACTCAAGATCTATGGTTTGTGGATCCGTCTAAATACCATTGGATTACGAGAGTCATTCAAATCGAGTGATATAGGGTACAAGTCTTTATCTTTAATCACTCGTAGTCGATTGGCTTTATGCTTTTCGATGAAAGGTGTAAAGTTGACTTGAACGGTTCCAAGTTCCCAAAAAACTTGGTGGCGACTCTAATTTGTCTTAATTCGATTCGAAAGAACCTCGAGTCGATTATACCTAGTGTGGATCCCTCGGACACAGTTCCCGAGGGCCTTGTCCACAGTTTGGCGACTCCGCTGGGGATAAGAGGACTAGTTACACTGTGTTTCTAGGGTCTTTTCCTCCGAGGTGAAACTTGAAAAGAAAGTGTTGGAAAGTAAAACATTACTCATAGTGCTACGATTCATGCATAAACCCTTAAGGACTTGCCCGGGCCGTCCCAGCGTTTCTTCGTGATGCGTGGGGGGCGACGTCCCACTATGCCGGGAAGCTGCACATTGCTCGCTTCCACTTCGCCTCGCGTGGTTCTTGATGGTGGGGACGATCTTCTAGGTACTTTACCTTAAGACACCTTGCTGTATAAGACCGCAAAAGGATGGAGGGCATAGACCTTCTCGTAGAAGACTTGCCGAGACTTAGAGATGTCTAGGAGCATACATCCTTATAACATGAGAATGACAATGTGCAATTTGTTTTCCCAAGTGTTTTTTTCGAAAATTCCCATGTCCTTTTCAAACCGAACTTTTGAACAACTTACTTTCAAAATAGCATGGTTTTAAAAACGCGGAATGCTGCCCAAATAGGACTAGAATTTTCGGCCCAAAAATGAGTTTTTATAGCCGGCATGCTGCCCATTTCAAATCTCATTTTCAAATCAATCCTTCATCTTTTCAAAATCAATCCAAAATGTTTCTCGAACCTCAACCAAGCATGAAATGCGTCGAGTCGTGTCCGGGTCCTGGCCGTGTTAGGCTAGACGTTTTTTTCATTCCAAGAGTCTAGAACACGACCTTGTTGGGTCACCCAAGCTCACCTCTTGGGCTTTGAGTCATGTTGGTCGACTTTTTGGTCTAGGATAGTCCACAAAAAACGTCCAAGCTAGGCCCTTATGGACGTTTTGCTCGAACCCATGGGCTATGTTAGCCCAATCACGGGTTTAGTCACACCAAGTCCAGTTTAGAATCGAGTTATGACAGTTTGAGTCATGTCGTTTTGTCGAGTCTAAAGTGAACCGATGTCTAAATCAAACCGTGAGTCGAACCTCTGGTTAGTCAATCTCAAGTCGAGTCTTTGTTTGAGTCAAGTTGGGGTCGTGTCCTTAAGTGTGCAGGGGCTCTTACTTTACATATTGACTCAGTACGGGGTTTTCTTGTAGAAAGGCCGCCAAAAACCCGACGTCAAGCAATGGAAGATGCTGTTAACAAGCTTACTGAGGCCGTGAACCTCATGATGACCCGAATGGATGCAATCGAATCTAAGCTGGGTGAAGATTCCCCTCCACCACTGACTGATCTGGAAAAACGGTTCAAGTTCATCGAAGACCGTTTGAAACTCTCCCAGGGGAAGAACATCCACTACGAAAATGCTAGGGCCTATGCCCCAGTTCAGGATAAGTTGCCCACGAACATGGTACTCACTGACATCCCAAAGTTCAAGGGCACCGAAGATCCAGTCCACCATGTTAAGGCCTATAAAGGGTACTTAGCACTGAAGGGAGTACCTGCTGATATGCTCTCTGAAATTTTCGCCCAATCTCTGGGTGAACACCCAAAGGCGTGGTTCTATAATCTTGACCTCAAGAACTTCCCCACTTTCGAAGATATTACGGTGGAGTTCTGTAAGCACTATGCTGACAATGTTGAGATTCAAACCAACATAAGGACTTTAGAAGTGATGACACAGAAGGAAAAAGAGGGCTTTACTGAATTCCTTGCAAGATGGCGCGCTGAAAGCGTGAAACTAGCCAAGAAGCCTGATGAAGTTGAAATGGTAGATAAGTTTGTAAAGAATCTACGACCTATTTACCGCAATGCTCTGAAATACCAGAATTTTGGCTCTTTCAAAGAATTGATAAGAATCGGGATAAAGGTAGAAGATGATGTCATAAGGGCAGAGGCTGAAAAGCCGAAAGGGTACCAAGGGGCCTCATCGTCTAAGGGCAAGGCCCCAACAACGACCCATTTGGATGAAGCCATCAATCTCTTAGAAGGGCAATCGAAGAAGTCGCAGCGCCAAACACCTAGGGCATTCACCGATATCGGATGCACTTATACATATGCTCTCCAAAGGCTCATAGCCCAAGGAAAGCTGAAGCCTATTGGTCCAACTCCGGACCCTCCCACTGATCAACAAGGTAAATGGTATAAACCAAATGCCTACTGTGCCTTTCATCAAGGGAAAGGCCATGATACTGAAAGGTGCTATCGACTGAAGCACGAAATCCAAGACATGATTGAGAATGGAACACTCCCGATCCCAGCTGTCAAACCCAATAACATCTCCAATCCATTTGCCGATCACGCCAACTTTGTTTCTGTCGAAGACAATGTCGATTATTCCCATCTTATCCGCCCATGTCACTTGAAAGGGGTGTTTATCGGGAAAATATTTATGGATTGCTTTGAATTCTTTCCAAACCCGAAGAATGAAATTCAAGTCGGGAGTTTTGCTCTAGAGTGTACTCCTCTCGTTAACGAAGTTAATAAAAGACAATTCGATTCACCAACTTTCATCACTGGCGTAGATCCTCAGAGGACTACCTCGGGATGGAGGCAGACCATCAAAGGGATCAAGGACCAGAGCCGAGCATCTAAGTTGACAGCTGAACAAGAGAAAGCTCAAGACCAGATTTGAAAATTATGAGTCGGGATCTGTTTTCTTATCTTAGTCGAGTCGAGTCTAGAACTTTCTTTTTTTGAATTTGAGTCGTTTGTTCCGCGATGACCTATGGTGTGTCCTAGGAATCGTTTCTTCGAGTCTGTTAAGCATTTCTCATTCCAATAAAAAAGTTGCAGTTTCGTTTCCAAATATCTCTTGTTTTCAATCCTCGATCATTCCGAAAACATGATAAAAGGCACAGCACACTCAAAGTCATCCCTGGGGTAGAAATATGTCATGTTTCAAAAGGTAAGGTACACTAGGATCCCGTGTTTGATTCCTTTACCTATTCCATGTCTGGTGGTAGAAAACCTCCATCTGAGCCAATGTTTGTGACAAGCTTTTAGATGATTCTATGACAAACCCGGACTAGCTCCTTGTTTTCCATATCGATGACGGAAGGCAAGCCTTTTTCCCCAACAAAATCATCCCATCTCGAAGAGAGAAGATATCAACCCGCTCTAACAAGGAATTGTTAGTTCTTAACCCAATTAGTTGGCGAAGCCCAGTTTTCAAGGTGTATCCATTTATGACTAAGAGAATGAGTAGAAGATCATTTTCAAAGAGAAAAAAAGATGAAAAAGAATGAAAAGATGAAAAAAAGGATGGAAAAAAAAGAAAAATGAAAAAAAGAAAAGTGATGAAAGAAAAAGGAAAAAAGAAAAAAAAAAGAAAAAAAAAAGATGTTGAAGTTATTGCAGAATGCTTTTGGTCGAATGTCGAAGTTACAGAGGCCAGAATTCAAGTCAAGTACCCATAGTTGAAGTTCAATGGGCGAAGCCCAAAAGCTTAAGTAGTAACCTCTTTACCCTCTAAGTCCTTCCTGAGACAGTTACAAGGGGATAGTCGGGAATTTTGAGAATCATTCCGCTTGTGTTGTTACACCCAACCTTTAGGGTCCAGACATGGAAATTTGAACCCACATCATTTTTTCAACCAATTTGCACTCGTGGTTCATCAAACCCGAGACACCCATTCCAACCACATCAGCAGCCATAGCCCTTGGCCTTAGCACCACAAAACAAACCTTCAGAATGATGGTTAACCATTCCAACTTGTTATTACCAAGCTCCACATCCCAAAAGATCCAAGCCTTTTACACCTAACCCCAGACACGGGATTTAACGGTACCTTACAGGCTAGAATGGGATACGACATGATACCTTAGGTGAAACCTTCGAGTGTGTACACACAATCAAAATGCCATGTTTATGCACCATGATCGAACTACGTCGGATTTGATTTCGCTCCACGCGAATACGTAGGCAGTCCTTCAGAATAAGGGATTCAATCCACTCATCAACCAAGTTGTCATCTTGTCGGTTTCTTACGGGTCTTAACCAAGTCCAAATGAAGCCACCTTTGTTTGAGTCGGTCTTAGCGCTCGATGTAGGCTAGGATAAGGATTTAGGTTCGGATGAATAGTATCAAGTCTCAGAATGAGCTTTATCTAACGGTGTAGGCAAAGATGCTGAGTCATATAGATGTGGGTTTGTGTTGGGAACAGAAAATATGAAAAACCCGCTGAAAAGAAAGAAGGCGTGGAAGAAAAATAGTAAAAGCCCGCTGAAAAGAAAGAAGGCGGTGGCAAGAAATGATGAAACTCGCTGAAAAGAAAGGAGGCGAGGAGAACAGTGACAGAATGTTCCCAACAAGAGTGATGTGTGATGTCTAAGTGTTCTCATAAAATCAATCTGTGTTTAGTGTCTGGGCGAAGCCAACGTTGTTGCTCCGTGAGTTTAATCCACTCTGTCAATGTCAAGTGATCTTGATTCCCATGTGCCCTCGGGAGCACGCCCATGCCATACGATATCTCCGTCCCAAGTCCGATGACCTTGTGATTCCCATTTGCCATCTTTTGGTGCCGGAACGGCCAATTTACATTTCTACCCCCAGCAAGTCCATATTTGAATTAAAGCCCATGCACACTTAGGGTTTTATTTTCCTTTTTTGTTTTACGGTAGCGGGCTACGCCCACGTTCGTTTACGGGTCATACAGAGTGTCTGAGTCGTATTTCCTGCTCACCCATTAAGGTTCGATTTCAAAATTTCAAAATTTCAAAAACTTTTCAAAATTTCAAAAACTTTTTTGGGTCGACGACCCAACATCCAAATGATTCGTTTCTAATTCGAATTTCGGGTCGATGGCCCAACATCGTAAGTGATGTCAGATTCAAAATTTGGGTCGATGGCCCAATTATTCAAAATTTTCAACTTGTTCAAATTTCGGGTCGATGACCCAGTCATTCAAATTTAATTTTAGGTCGACGACCCAGCATTCCAACACTTCAACTTCAAACCTCGGGTCGATGGCCCAACATGCTAAGTGATGTCAAAATTCAAAATTCGGGTCGAGGACCGAATTATTCAAAATTCTCAAATTCAATTTTCGGGTCGATGGCCCAATCTTTCAAATAATCCAATTTCAAGATCGATGATCCAAATGTGCTTATGTGATGATTATTTCTAGTACGTTATTTTGTGTTTCAAATATAGCAGGATATGCTTCAACTGGGGGCTCTAAAGTCTTCGACTTTAGAGCCATTGCAAACTGGGGGCTCTGAAGCCGTTGGCTTCAGAGACCATTATCAAGATGAAACGGATGACATCCACTCAGAATTCAATTCAATACAAGAGTATGAAATGGAAGAATTCCGCAGCTGAAAGCAAATGATGAAAGTGGCGGCAACCTCCTTGGAAAGTCCCGTCCCATTCGGACAAGCGCCAGCAGATGATAAATTTTGGGCAAATGTCAGCAGATGATGAATTTTGGACAAAGGCCAGCAGATGATAAACTTTGGGCATGTGTCAGCAGTTGCCGAACTACGACGCGGGTTTGATTCCGTCAGAAACGGATACGTAGGCGCCTAAGGATAAGGCTCAACCCACCATTTATGCAACTTATGGGTCGATGACCAACGATGATGTGTCGACGCAACAGCAGCAAGAGTTAATCCCCGACGAAGTTTCAGGTATGATCTCTTCTTATGGCTGGCGAGCTTATATACGCAAGTCTAATGGACTATAAACGACCCGAAGAATCCTCAGGTCGAAAGGGACCTGGGGTATACTTTGACTTTCGCCTTGTCCAAGCCTCAGTCAAAGTGGGGGCTCTGTAGATACCCGTATCCGTCGATATTGGAATTTATAGAGAACCCGACAAACACACGATGATGATAGGACACATGTATTCTTTAGTTGTCACTGTCATTATTTGGAGCTCGTTTTACGAGGTGGAATGGGCGCCGTCGATGAAGTATTTTATTAATTTAAATGATATTTAAATTAATGTTTTTAGTGAATTCATTCTGTTAATTTAAATGATATTTATTTTAATGTTTTTAGTGAGTTCATTTTGTTATTTTAAATGATATTTAAAATTAATATGTTTTTTAAGTGAATTCATTTTTTATTTAGTTTAAATGATATTTAAATTAAAGCTTTATTTTGAATTTATTTTCTTAAGTTTATTTTATTGAAAATAAAATAAATATTTGATTTGAAAAATCATTTTATGAGTATATTTGATTTGAAAAGTCATTTATTTCAATTTATTAATTGATTTGAAAAATCGATTTGAAAAGCGAAGAAAACTCGTTTTGAACACTTGTTTTTGAGCTCGATTTTGGCTCGGTTTTTGAGCCCGTTTCCTTTACGAATTGGCACGAATCTCGAGTACACTAACCCACCTAGACCAATACCCATCAACCCATGTTCGAACCCCCTCACAAGCAGCCCAAATTCTCGTCCCAAACCCCTCACAAGCAGCCCGCAACCCAATCCCGTATACCCTGTTTTGCAGCTCAATTCGCGAGCCCAAACCCGCTCCAAACACTACCAAGACCTGTACCCATTAACCCTAACCCATACCCTAGTATCCTACCCATATTATCCTAGCTTAATCACCAAGAAAACCCCCAAAACGAACCCTAGAAACCCCTCCAAAAGCTGCTGGACAGCAGCTATGTTCAGCAAGCCCGATTGCCTCTTCCTCCCTTTTAACCTACTTTAACTCCCTATAAATACCACCCCTTCACCATACATTCATTCCTCTAAGTTCTCCATACATCCAACCATCACCCACAAGCTTTAAACCTCAGAAACAAACCCTAAACATCCTTCAAAAACCCTAAACAAAACCGACACACAAACTGAAACTGTTTGTGTGTCCTCTTCGAAAACCCATTCGTTCCTCCATCAAAACTCCATAAAAATTCGAGTTTCTTGTTCCTAATTAACCACATAACATCCATCTACACATTAGACAAAGATTTACGAGCCAAATTGCCCTTGAGAGTACACGAGATCCCTCGAAAAACAGAGTGAAATAACACTCTGTTTTCGCGGTTTACTCTTGTCTGTCCAGTTCTGTTTGTGCTCGTTTTTCGTGCCTATTAACCCAAATCGAGCAGGGGTTGCTTTAAGATCCTTGTTCTCCTCTCTTTCTAGTTTCCAAAACATATTTCGAATCGAATTTTCGTCGTGAAACGAGGGAGATATCACTGTTTTAAAATCGCTGTCCAGAAACTTTCCAAAACCCGTGTTTGCTTTGTTCTTCGTCGACGACGGCCTCTCGAGATAAAATCTACCATCGATTACGACCCAAGACGGTGTCAACGATACATGTAGGTTGAGGGTGCATCAAATCCCCTTCTCTTTTCTCTTTTTATTTCGTTTTTTTATGCCTTTTTTATTGTCTTTTTTTTGTTTGTTTTTTTCGCTTGTTTATCGATTGTTTTAAATTAACTATGAAACTAGTTAGTCCGAGTATGAGTTAAAGTACCACTATGAACACCCGCGTTGACTTGAGATGGGAAAAGAAACCGCTACATCTGTCGGTCGTACACCCCCGTCTCATTTACATATCCTCGTGTTCAAAGTAGGGCATAAATAAAACAATTATCTAACTTTGTTCTTCGTTTTCGACCCCCTTTTGTTTCGGCCAAATCGACAGACCCTAGGACCCGTTGTATGTTAGTTTAACCTCTGGTTGTTAACCTATGACGTATTTAGATGACTTTAATTTAATTTAATAACCTAATTAGACATGATAGGTGGCTTCGACGTAAGTTATAAAATCAATCGACGATTCTGTAAATAATTGAATGCATCTCTCTCTTTCACCTAATTTCTCGCTAGTATAAGAGTGCGTGATTAGCACCTTCTTATTGACACTCGATGAGTTAAATTAATTAGCGAATTTGACCTAATTAGACCCTTTAGGCCGTGTAGAATGCACCCTTGCGCGACAATCAATCGACATCGTTTTTAACTCGTTTTCTAACTTGTTTCCTATCCCTTTTCGCAATCATTCGATCTAACCAATGAATCTAACTTAGGAACTAGGTTGGCCGTTGGTTTGGGCCGTAGGGTGGCCGTTTTATTTACCTTTCTCGTTTTGTTTTTATACCGTTTGTTTCCTCGTTATTTCATTGTTTGTAATTTATCGTTTGTTATCGAGTTGTATTTTTTTTTCAAGTTAGCTTTCTTTTATTGAGTCAAAACCTTTTCAAAAACCTTGGTCTTGTTTGGTTAGACGGTTGTTCCCCAATGCTTGTAGGAGCGTAGTAAACCGCATGTTGTCTAAAGCAACATGGCCCGGTTTATGCTAATGCATGCTTTGGTGCGTAGCCTTATGTCTAATTCGATGAGATTAAGCGCGAGCACGCATTACGAGGAGTGACCCAAGGACCGTGGGTCATGTGAGCCGTGGGCCACCCTCATGTGCACGGTTTTCAAGGCCCAATGGCCATGTGTTTTGTGTCGTGTTTTGAGTTGTATGTAGCAATTGTAATTAGATCGAGTTGTAATTTATTTATCGTTGCGTCGGCATGAAATGCCTGGTTTGTAATAGGTAGATCCCAACAGCTCCCCCATTCCCCCTTAAGCCTTGTTTGTTTGCTTTACATGTTGCTAGATCAATCAACCCACATGCTAAATTACAACTTTGACAAAGTTAGTTTAGTTGCATCTAAAACGACATAGAAATTGTTGTCACATGATAGGGTTAAAACAACGTTTGCATATCATACATCGTACGTAGCTATGACCTTGTTTGAAATCCGACACTTGACTTAGTAGAGGCCGTTATCGACGGGCGGGGTTGGGTGTCCTTATGGGCTTCCCAACACGTACCCTCACCCCTTACTCAAGATCTATGGTTTGTGGATCCGTCTAAATACCATTGGATTACGAGAGTCATTCAAATCGAGTGATATAGGGTACAAGTCTTTATCTTTAATCACTCGTAGTCGATTGGCTTTATGCTTTTCGATGAAAGGTGTAAAGTTGACTTGAACGGTTCCAAGTTCCCAAAAAACTTGGTGGCGACTCTAATTTGTCTTAATTCGATTCGAAAGAACCTCGAGTCGATTATGCCTAGTGTGGATCCCTCGGACGCAGTTCCCGAGGGCCTTGTCCACAACAAGAATCTGAATGAAAGACAACTTTATTTCCTTTGTCGCATAATTTAGAGATACTTAGTAAATTGTGTTTGAGACCACTAACAAGATAAACATCACTAATAGCATAAGAAGAGGATATTCCAACTTTACCAACACCGATGATCTTACCGTTCTTGTTATCACTAAATGTGACCTTACCTCCATCGAAGGGTTCAAGTGAAAGAAATAAATTTACATCTCCAGTCATGTGCCTTGAGCATCCACTATCAAGGTACCATAGGTTATTTTCTTTCACCACAACCTGCAAAATAATTAGATACAGTTTTTAGGTACCCAAGCTAAGTTGGGTCCTTTGACGTTAGTCACTCTAAAAACTAGATCTTTTCTAACCCAAACCTTTTTTATGACTTTACGTTTTGGAGGCGAATGGGTTTGTTTAGGAACCATTTTAGATTGAGTTGTGGGTTCCTTATGTCGTGATCTTTCAGGTTGTTTTGGAGGAGCTTTGGTTTTAAAGGGCTCTTTAGGTTTAGGTGTTTATTTTGATTTGGTAGCCTTCTTGAAATCAAAGCTCATATCGTAGAACCAACGATGATCATTGTTGCGTTCTTTATTGGTACTTGGTTCAGATAGGGTATAATCACTTTCCTCGAAAACAGTGTCAGATGCTTTAACAAAGTTGATTCCTTTTCTTAAATCTTGAGCATATTTGACACAATTTTCTTGGATATGTCCAGTATGACCACAGTAATTGCAAATCAAATATTCTGGTAAATTTGTATATTTTCTCCTTCTGAAATCTTGTTCAGAAGGGATTGATTTTCATTTAGAGTGATCTCTACGACCATAGCACTCGTGCCCTAATCCCATTTTCATGTTATTATCTGATTGCTCAATTAGGAAATTTAGAACATGTGTGCTACCTTCCCATTTTTCGTGAACCTTTCTAGCATGCAAGAGTAATTCTTTTAAAGATTGTATTTCTTTGTTGCATTTGGAATGGTCTGACTCTACGACTTTGGGAGGATGAGTCTCTTCATAATTATCACAAAAGTTCTGGAATCTATCATTAAGAACTCGTACCGTCTCGGTATGTGTTCTTTTAGTATTTGAAAGAACGGTTTTAGATTCCTTTAATTGCTGAGTTAGAGTCTCAATCTCCTTCTTTTGATCTGAGATCACGGCTTCTCTAGCCGTAGCCTTAGACTCAAGAAGCTCTTTGACTTTTCTCAATTCCAATGTTATAGCTTCACTAGCTATAACTTTGGCTTGAAGATGCTTAATGTTGAGTTTCAGGTCTGAGGTTATAGCTTCATTAGCTATAACTTTAGATTCAAGAGCCTTCTTCTCAGCATTTGTCGTATCTGAAGTTGTAGCCATATTAGGTGTAACTTTATATTTGAGCTTTTTGGCCTTTGCTTTAAGGAGGTGATTCTCTTCAGCAATATCAAGAATTTGTTCTTTCAAGTCTTTCAATTCCATCTCTTGTTCGTGACACTTATCAAGAGATTGTTCAAAGTATTCAATTAAAGCATTTTTAGGCAATTTCTTAACACTTTTCTTAAGTACAAGATAGCTTACCTCTTCTTCTTCTTCTGAATCGGAATCTCCTAGGAAGTAGCAGTAGGAGTCCACGCTATCTTTATCATTGTCTGAGAAGAGGTCAAGACTAACGTTGCTTAGACATAGGTTAGCAACTTCTTCTTCTTCTGATGCTTCGTCGTCCTCAGGGTCGAGATCTCCCCAGCATGATGCCATCATCACTTGCTTGAATTCCTTCTTGGTCTTCTCACGTTTTGCTTTCTGTTTAATTTTCTCCCATGTGGGACAATCCTTAATCATATGACTGGATTCTCCACACTTGAAGCATCCTCTATTAGCAAACGTATTCTTTGACTCAGAAGTTTTCTTATTAGAGAACTTGTTGTTATTGTTGTTGAACGATTTTGCTTGCTTATTTCTGAAGATGCGTTTGTTAAATCGTTTAGCAAACAAAACCGTTTCGTCCTCTATTTCAACATCTTCTTCTTCCTTAACAGAAGCTTATAAAGCCATGCTCTTAGTGTTATTGGCCTCGGCCTCATCGTCTTCCAAGACGAGTTCATGACCCATGAGAGCACCAATAAGTTCTGCATAAGGAAGAGAAGCGAGATCTCTGACTTCTTCCATAACTGTGACCTTGGGACGCCATTTCTTGGTTAGACTCCTAAGTACTTTTCTAGCAATATCCTCGGAGTCAAAAGTTTTACCAAGATTTTTGAGCTCATTGACTATAGTAGAAAATCGTGCTGACATGTTATCAAGTGATTCATTTTTTTCCATTCTAAAAAGTTCATATTTTTGAATCAGCAGGTCAATGCGATATTTCCTTACAGCCGACGTTCCTTCATAGGCCAACTCAAAAGCATCCCATATTTCCTTGGCCGAAGTGCAAGAGGAAAAACGATCGAATTCAGTCGATGTCATGCCGTTTTGTAACAGGCTTATCACTTTCGAGTTTTTCTCGGCCTTCTTGTAATCAGCCTCAATATAGTCTTCTTCCTTTTTCTCATAGGTAGTGCCTTCCGAAGATGCAACCAAAATTTTGTTTGGTCCATTCTTAATGATCGTCCAGCACTCTTAATCATGTCCTTTTATATAGTGTGTCATCATGTTTTTCCAAAGTCCATAATTCTTCCCATCAAAGACGGGACACTTAAGATACTTGGAATCCATTTTACACGTGTAAGGCAGCGGAATAAAAATAAAATAAAAAGATAGACGGATCTAGCCTCTTTGCGGTTAGGCAATCAAGAGCATGAGGCTCTGATACCAATTGAAGAGTCTATCACACCCGAAATACTCGAGGAGGGGGGTGGGGGGGGGGGGTGAATTGAGTATTTAAAAACTTACACATACTTTTTATTTTATATCAATGATTAATTATTTAAAGTTTATTAATTAAACTTTAACTAATTAACTAAGTGATTATGAACGTAATGAAATGAACGAAAAGAAAAACTGCAAGGACACACGATATTTGAAGTGGTTCAGCTTCACACGTCGAAGCCTACGTCCACTATTCTCGATTAATAATTTTAGTACCTTTCTCCGGATTACAAAATTATCAACCCACTCGTATAGCTATCTCTAACTATAACTCAATTTGAATATCACTAGATATTCGGTTTTGACTGTCTTAAGTTACTAAGAAAGCACTTGATTGTTCTTCTAAGTGTTCACACAATTTGAACGAGTAAGAAACAATATGAAGTACTATTATCTTATGACGTAACCTTAAGAAAAATAAGCAAATTAAAGAGCACGACTTTTCGCAAGATTTTAGAAACGCAAATCAATAAGAATAGCCAATTAAAAATTAAACTCAATTTTGTTTGCAAGGGATTTTTAATATTTCGAAAAGCTTGACTAGAATAAAGGAAGATCATGTGTATATATAGTAGAGGAAAGAACTAGGGTTTGCACGAAACCCTAGGATACCGTGAGATAGGCGGGTTTATCTCGCAAGAGATAAATCTCTATCTCTTTCCTAATTCAATCCAAGATATATTAGTTTAGGTAAATAAAATAAAAGTGAATCTTATTTTTCTATAACTATATCTTTAAGACTTTCAGATAAGTAAACAAATTAAATCATGTATATATTTAAGATAAGAAAATATCTTATAAAAATATAAGCTAGATTTAATTAGATAGGTTACTTGTACTAGAGGACTTGTAAAACCTAAAGGATCAAAGCCAATGGCCGAAACCCTAGGCCCGGGTCCATCTAGACGAAAATACTTCTTCTTGGATTAAGGTTAGGTTAAAATAAACTAGCAAACCCTAAGTAGCATGACGACCCATAAGTCGTTTTACTAACCAATAGAGACACGCAAGTTATCCATTATAACAACCCATAATTCATCTCTACTATATACACATATGATTTCGAAATATGTTTAAAAAATTTTATCCTTTGAAAAATGCTTTTAAAACTATTAAAATCGTGCCATTAAAATTCTACCCAAAGTTATAGTAGAAACAGCTATAACTTTAAATTTGGTAAGTAAAGTTATAGGTGAAATAACTATAACTTTACCTTCCCAATATTCTTTTCTTAAGATATCGTCATTAGATGAAGACCTGTACTAGCTAATCTTCCTGGAGATCTTCAGTGATAGGATCTTCTCTTTATCTTGACCAAAAGCTCTTCTTCTTGAGCTTGTTAAAGACTTGATCTAGCCTTTTGCTTGAGTGATCATCATACTTGAAACTTGTTATAATTACTATGACGCTTTAAGAATCTTCAATGTTATAGCTCAAGCTGCTATAACATTACTTGAATGATGCCTCACAAATCTTCAACGTTATAGCTAAGAATGCTATAACATTACTTGCTAAACTTGTAAACCTAAGTCAATCTAACAAAGACTAAACAAACGATTACGAGCAAGAGTATATATAAAACGAAGCAAACACTTGTCATTATCAAAACTTAATCATATATCTATATGGTCCAACAAATTCCCCCTTTTTGATGATGATAAGTCTCTTATGATATGTGACTAAGTGAACGTTCCCCCTCAACATAATACTATAAAAGTTATAGTCAGTCAAACGCAAGAACAATCCACTAATATACAAAGTATAGCATCTAAGGACCTTAAGAGATTAAAGGTTCTGACAAGAAGCAAGCTTAGGCAAATACTTAAGTCACGATAATTTTCTTCCCCCTCTTCACATCATCGAAAAGACGAGAAAAGACATAAAACAACTAGAATGATATAGATCGAGACACGTATTAATCATGCAAAGAAAGATTATAAAACAAGAAAATAATCTACATTAAGCATGCCAAATATAAAATAAGAGTACTACAAACCAAAGTAGTCTAATTGCCAATGGGCCGAATAAGAAGACAAGTGATAAAGCCAAATGGGCCGAATGGAAGAGCAAGCAAAAATGGGCCGAATTAGACAATTATTCAAAATAGAAAGTCTAATAAAAATAAAAGCAAGGTAAGGATGATGACGGGTTAAGGGTAGTCGCGTTTCACGACATTGGGGTTCACATAACCGGGACGGGTCCTAAACTCAAGAGAGTCAAGACGATCAAAGCATGATCGGACATGGTTAGCGTGTGCCGTGAGACACCTGTCGAAATTGAGCACTTTCAATGACAAGGCTTTAGTAGCCTCGTAAACAACCCGCATATCCTCATGCATAGCCTTCCCTTCACGCCATATTGCCCCTCCTTGACTAGCTAAGTTAGCCAATGACCCGGAATGACGGACACACTCCTTAGCCGCCCTAGCCGCATCCTGAGCCATAACAGCTATAACTTTAAGTTTGGTAAGTAAAGTTATAGGTGAAATAGCTATAACTTTACCTTCCCAATATTCTTTTCTTAAGATACCGTCATTAGAAGAAGACCTATACTAGCTAATCTTCCTGGAGATCTTCAGTGATAGGATCTTCTCTTTATCTTGACCAAAAGCTCTTCATCTTGAGCTTGTTAAAGACTTGATCTAGCCTTTTGCTTGAGTGATCATCATACTTGAAACTTGTTACAGTTACTATGACGCTTTAAGAATCTTCAATGTTATAGCTCAAGCTGCTATAACATTACTTGAATGATGCCTCACAAATCTTCAATGTTATAGCTAATAATGCTATAACATTACTTGCTAAACTTGTAAACCTAAGTCAATCTAACAAAGACTAAACAAACGATTACGAGCAAGAGTATATATAAAACGAAGCACACACTTGTCATTATCAAAACTTAATCATATATCTATATGGTCCAATATGCAGAATGGTAAAGTGATTGCATATGCTTCTAGGCAATTGAAGCCTTATGAGGAGAATTATCCCACACATGATCTGGAGTTGGGTGCAGTTGTGTTTGCTCTTAACATTTGGAGACATTACCTATATGGGGCGACCTTTAAGGTATTTTCAGATCACAAGAGTCTCAAGTACATCTTCACTCAAAAGGAGTTGAACATGAGACATAGGAGGTGGATGGAGCTGATTGGCGATTATGACATGGATATTATCTACCATGAAGGGAAAGCCAATGTGGTTGTAGATGCTTTGAGTAGGAAGAGTGTGCATTCTTTGTGCATAGCTATATCTTTGATGAGATTGAGAGATGAGGTGGCGAAGTTCGGGATACATATGATCCAGAAAGGGGATACCATGGGAGATTTGACAGTGCAGCCTGATCTTTATGATGATATTCGCGATAAACAGGTGTTGGATCCCAAGATAGTAGAGTGGAGAGCTGGAGTAGAGAGAGGGACAGTGTCTAGATTCTCTATTCATACAGATGGTAGTCTGAGATTTGATGGGAAGTGGTGTGTCCCTAATGATGAGGAGCTGAAAAAGATGATCATGACAGAGGCTCATTGCACAACATATTCGGACATCCAGGTGGTGACAAGCTATACAAGGATTTGAAGAAGACTTTCTGGTAGCCTGGGATGAACAAAGAAACATCTGAGTTTGTGGCCCGTTGTTTGACATGTCAGAGAGTGAAAGGAGAACAGCGACGACCACAAGGTAAGATTCAGTCTCTTGAGGTACCTGAGTGGAAGTGGGAGTCCATTTCTATGGATTTCATCGTGGGTTACCGAAGAGTCAATAGGGAAACAACATGATATGGGTTATAGTGGATCGACTGACCAAGTCAGCTCATTTTTTGCCAATGAAGGATACATGGACTAAGGCACAATCAGCTATGGCTTATCGGAAGAATGCGCTGAGATTGCATGGGGTGCCTAAAGATATAGTATCTGACAGAGATTCGAGATTTATCTCGCGGTTTTGGAAAGAGTTGCAGGAGTCTTTGGGAACTACGTTGGAACATGAGTACAGCATTTCATCCTGCGATAGATGGTCAGACAGAGAAGACAATCAAGACTCTAGAGGATATGTTACGAGCTTGTGTGATGGATTTGGGTGGTATCTAGGAACAGAGGTTAGATTTGATTGAGTTTTCTTACAACAACAGCTATAACACCAGCATTGGCATGGCGTTATTTGAGGCTTTATATGGGAGGAGATGTAGGAGCCCGATTTGTTGGGACGACAGTGCTGAGGCAGTGGTTTTAGGACCAGAGATGGTACATGGGAGGTAGAGCAGATTAAGCTGATCAGAGAGAGGGTGAGAGCGGCCCAGGACCGACAAAAAAGTTATGCTGATCTACATCGGCGGGATATAGAGTTTCAGGTTGGGGACAAGATTCTTTTGAAAGTGTCTCCTATGCGTGGGATCATGAGATTTGGTAAGAAAGGCAAGCTGAGCCAGAAGTTCATAGGACCATACGAGATTTTAGACCATGTTGGAGAGGTTGCTTATCGGTTGGCTTTACCGTCTGCTTTGGATAAGGTACATAATGTGTTTCATGTGTCTCAGCTGCGAAAGTATGTTAGTGACCCATCACATGTGTTAGAGGTGGAGAACATAAAGCTAGATGAGTTCTTGTCTTATCTTGAGGTGCCTAAACAGATCCTTGACCGGAAGATTAGGAAGACTAGACATGGTGCGACAGTCTTGCTTAAGATTCTTTGGTCTAATCATGAGGTTGAGGAAGCTACATGGGAGGCGGAGGAGGCCATGAGAGAGAGCTATCCATTTCTTTTTGATCAGGTATGTATGGTTACGGGGACGTAACCTTGTTTCTTTTAGGGGGGTGGGAGATGGTCGCGACGAGTTTTTGCATCTTTTTATATTGATTTTGATATAGTTACTAGTTGTTTGAGTCGGGTTGAGTTTGGTTTGGTAAGTATGTGTTGGAGTTTTATGTTGAGTTTTGTTTTTGGTTGTTGTGTCGGGAGTGTGTTAGTGTGTTTTTATTTTGTGTGGTTTGAACTTCGAGGACGAAGTTCTTTTTAAGGAGGGAAGACTATAATACTACGGTTTTATGAGTCTCTGGGTACTCTATCGAGTGGGGCTTACTCTGTTGAGTAAGTGTGTTTAATTTGCGAAACAGTGTTCTGCCTGTAGGGTACTCAATCGAGTAGCCTTGGCACTCGATCGAGTTAGTGGCACTCGATCGAGTATGTTACTTACTCGATCGAGTAAGTTGGTTATCGAGTAATATTTTGACGGGTTTTGTTAATAATGCGAATTAATATATATAATACTCTGTTATCTTTCCTAAACACTTTTATAAACCTAATACACACAAAAAGAGATCGCAAACTACGTTGTTCTCTACATTCGCATTATTGGCAAATCCCAGAGCTAAAGAGGTCGGATTTCGTTGTTCTTTGTATCATTGTGATCCTTGCATCAAGGATAAGATCTACGTACCATTTTTATAGCATTTGATTGACTTTAGTTAAACCCTAATTTTGGGGATTGGGGATTGGGGATTGGGGATTGGGGGTTTTTATGTTTGTGTTATTGTAGTAGTAATTGTATGATTATGTGTATAGGAGGAGGGTTTGTAGAAGAGAGATTTTGAGACAGCTGCTAGATCATCTGCTTTTGTGTTTGCATTCCAGGTAGGGTTTCCCTACTCAGTATTAATTACATGTTGTGTTTGGTGATTTTGTGATGATTGTAGTTAAAGTATAATGTTGGTCTTGTGACGGTTATTGAGTATTATCATTGTTGTTGTGTATCTGTCTGTGATCTTCGGGGCGCGTCCCTGGCTGAGTGGAGTCACTTGCGAGAGTGTCTTCACGCCCTTGATTCGCCTTCTGTGGAACCCGCCACAGAAGGGATGTGCACATTAATGAACATGGGTTTATCGCTCGATGGAGATGAGCGGGGATTTGGTTGGTACGGCTGTGGTCCCCCACTGGCGGTGTGGAGTACCTGTTGTGATGGGTACTCTGGAAGGGTACACACTTTAGTGTGTAGTCAGTTATGAGGAGATTGATTATGGAGTTTGGGATTTGATGTGACGATTGAGTTGTTTGACTTCTGTCTTTTGTGATTTATGTCGTGTAATTAGTACTGACCCCGTTTATTATTTTAAAAACTGTGGTGATCCATTCGGGGATCGTGAGCGGTTATTGAGCAGGTTTGTTTTGAGGCATTTGGGCTAGCTGGGATGAGTCACGATGAGAAGTTTAGAGTCTTCCACTATCATACTTTAGTTGTTCGAGACTTTTGGTTTTTGAGAACATGTATCGTACTTTTAACAGTTTTGGTTTTGGATATGTAACCGCTTTAAACCGTATTGCAATTTAAATTATGTTTCTTTATTGTCATTTGATTATCATTACCTCGGGTAACCGAGATTGTGACGTTTCTATACCTGAGTGGTCCTGGTAAGGCACTTGGAGTATGGGGGTGTCACAATATCACTTTCTTGCTAATGACCCCTCACCCTAAGTGTCTCATCACCTAGCCACCTCTACGCCACCCTTAACCCTTGACATCCCTGACCCGGCTAGCCCACCTACCACGCCCCTGTACGTTAGCCCGACAGTATCTCCTACTGCCACGCCTTCCCGTGCTGCAACTCAGCCCTCGGCCTCCCCTTCGACAAGCCCAGACTCGGCCTCGTCGACTACCACCATCCCACCATCTAGTCCCCCTCCTCCCTCACCTCAAATGACTACCCGAGCTTAACACGGAATATTCAAACCCAATGCACCATTTGATTTATGTGCGACAACCACATTGTCGCCAATACCCAAGAGTCCGATTATTGCACTTAATGACCCAAATTGGAATCATGCTATGAAAGACGAAATTGACGCGCTCATTAAGAATAAGACTTGGGTACTTGTGCCTCAACCTCCTAATGTCAATATAACACGATGTCTTTGGTTGTTTAAACATAAATTTAAAGCTAACGGTGATTTGGAGCGATACAAAGCTCGGCTTGTTGTCAATAGCAGGTCACAACAGGTGGGAGTCGTTTGTCATGAGACTTTTAGTCCCATGGTCAAGCCCGCGACTATTCGTACGTTCTTAGCCTTGCCGTGTCCAAGCAGTGGCCCATCCATCAACTTGATGTCAAAAATGCATTCCTCCATGGACACCTTGCTGAAACGGTCTTTATGCATCAGCCACCCGGGTTCCGAGATAGAAATAAACCCGACCATGTGTGCCTTCTCAAGAAGTCCCTTTACGGCCTCAAGCAAGCGCCTCGCGCATGGTACCAACAGTTTGCTACTTATGCCTCCTCCATTGGTTTTTCACATAGCAAGACCGATAATTCTCTATTTGTTTATCATAATGGTACTAATGTGGCCTATATACTTCTATATGTTGATGATATTATTTTAACCACGTCTACAACTGCTCTCCGGGATGAAATAATGGCTCTTTTTCGTGCTGAATTCGCAATGACGGATCTTGGCCCGCTTAATTTTTTCCTTGGTATAGCAGATATTTGCCATGAAAAAAGTCTCTTCCTTCATCAGAAAAAGTACGTGGAAGACATTCTTGCTCGGGCTCATATGTCGACGTGCAAACCCGCTCAAACTCCCGTGGACACCAAGTCCAAATTGGGTGCTGACGCAGGCCCTCCAGTTGCGGACCCCACCCTATTCCGTAGCCTGGCCGGAGCCCTGCAATATTTGACTTTTACTCGACCCGATATCTCATATGCGGTGCAGCAAATATGCTTACATATGCACGATCCTCGGGAAGCACATTTTGGTGCGCTGAAACGAATTATTCGCTATCTCCGAGGTACGTCTCATTATGGTTTGAATCTCTCGGTTTCGTCCACCTCGTCCCTTATTGCGTACAGTGATGCCGATTGGAGTGGCTGCCCGGATTCGCGCCGCTCCACATCCGGTTATTGTGTTTATTTGGCTGACAATTTAATTTCATGGTCCTCTAAACGACAAGCAACCGTCTCGCGTTAATGTGGTTGCGGAGTCTTGTTGGATCCGTAACCTCTTGCTCGAACTTCAATGCCCAATCTGTAACACCTCCATATACCAAGGAGCCTTAACAAGACCTTCCCTAACATATAAGGGCGTTACCATCTCGGTTGCCCGAGGATAGTAATCACCAAAAGTCGATAAAAGAAAAATTATAGTTTATTACAAGATGAAACACAACTACTGATATAAAAGATACAACTCAACACCACTATGTGAACTACTTTTGTCGTGACTCGTGAAGGACTCATCCCGCCAAGACTCCAGCTACCATCCAAGACATCACTTGCTAAGACTCACTTCTCACCATAAGGGATCACGGCAGACACAATAGAAACAACAAGAAGACAAACCACACAAGGTCAGTAACTGAGGAAAGACACAACAACAACAACCAACACACTACGGACACAACCAAGCACACACACAAGCCACAACTATTCCAACCAATCACCGTCACCGACTGTCCACTGGACCAGCCCTACCAGTGGGGGACCGCCGCCGTACCCATCAAATCCCCGCTCATCATACAGAGCGATAAACCCAAGTTTCCTTGATGTGCACATCCCCTCCTGTGGCGGGTTCCACAGAGAGCGAACTAAGGGCATGAAGCCACTCCCGCAAGTGGCCCCACTCAGCCAGGGACGCGCCCAGAATATCACAGACGGCCAATCACAACCAATGTATTACGACAACTATATACACAATAGGACAGCACCAGCCAACTATCACAATCCGACAACCATACCGGATGTAACAACAACCAAACCACATCACAAGACGCTCTAAACAACCAACAGTACTGAGTAGGCGAACTTACCTTTAGCCAACCGCAGAGATTCCATATTCAATCACATGACATCAACCAAGCAAGCAATACACCTATACAAACAGTACAATAATCTATCACAACCACTACAACCCTAACTGAAAACGACAACGACAATGATGATGACGATGACATACCTACGCATAGCTATCCGGCATCAGGACCGCTACCCGACTCAAGCAACCTATACCCAAGGCATAAACATCCTCAAAGGCTCCAATGGAATGCATTATGGTGAAGGGAATGTGGAAAGGCGACATCCAGGTTTGGGGGAAGGAGGCGGAAATGATTTGCGATTCTATCAAAACACGATTATAAACCCCCGCTATAAAGACGTTACTCGATCAAGTAACTAACTTACTCGATCGAGTGACCCCTACTCGATCGAGTACTCAAGCTACTCGATTGAGTGGCCTCGACTAGATCGAGTACCACTCACTCAAAGCTTACCACTTCACCAGTCAACGCTCGTAAGGCTTCCCAAAGACTAAGACATATCACTAAGGTCGGTCAACGTCAATCAACGGGTCCCTAAAAGGACGGGTATTACAGTCTTCCCCCCTTAAAAAGAACTTCGTCCCCGAAGTTCGACTCCTCCTCTCCCGAAGCACACGACAAAGACACCCAAGTCAACACCACCGTTTACCCGACACAAGTTAACAAAACTGTTTAGCAATACTATCCCCCTACGTATGTTCATCAAACATCATCGTCATCAACCACCTAACACCCGACACACACACAAGCCTCAACGAGATACCACTTCCTTTTTTGATTTACTGAACACGTACCAACCATAAGGATGATCAACACATGCACCAATACAACTACGAGACTATATAATCATTCATCACCTAGTCAACAATTACCACTAACACGACACACAACTCAACGGTTTAGTCACAAATTCACAACAACACATGTTCATGACTTACACTACGTATGTTTCATTATACCCGATTACGTTAACCGTACAACAACCCTTCTGCTAATAACACTGAATTCTCAGGTCATCATTGTAACACCTCAATATACCAAGGAGCCTTAACAAGACCTTCCCTAGCATATAAGGGCATTACCATCTCGGTTGCCCGAGGAAAGTAATTATAAAAAGTCGATAAAAGAACATTTATAAATTATTACAAGTGATTAAACCAAAACTACTGATACAAAGATACAACTCGACATCCTTAGGTGAACTATCTTTTGACGTAACTTGTGAAAGACCCATCCCTGCCAAGACTCCAACCAACTTCCAAGACATCACCTAAAAGACCGATTGCTCACCATAAGGGATCACGGCAGACACAACAGAAGCAAACAAGAAACAACCACACAAGGTCAGTAACTGAGGCAAGACACAACATCAACGACCAACATACTACAAACACAACCAAGCACACACGCAAGTCACAACCACTCCAGCCAATCACCGTCACCGACTGTCCACTGGACCAGCCCTGCCAGTGGGGGACCGCAGCCGTACCCACCAAATCCCCGCTCATCATACCGGGCGATAACCCTGTCCCATTAATGTGCACATCCCCTCCCGTAGCGGGTTCCAAGGAGGGCGAAACTAGGGCGTGAAGTCACTTCCGCAAGTGACTCCACTCAGCCAGGGACCCGCCCCGAAGAACACAGACAGTTGTACAATAATCACAATCACGCCAAACGTGACAACACACTACCAACCAACACCACAATCAATCCAATCATACTGACACTGCAATCAACACAACAACTAACACACTAAACAACCAACAGAAACTGAGTAGGCGAACCTACCTTTAGCCAACCGCAGCGATTCCTTGTTCAATCACATGACATCAACCAGGCAAGCAAAACCTCTATACAAACAGTACGAACACCTATTACTATCACCACAACCCTACAAGAAACAACAATGACAAAGATGACGATGATGACATACCTACGCATCGCATATCGGCGTCAAGACCGCTACCCGACTCAAGCAACCTATCCCCAAGGCACAAGCATCCTCAAAGGCTCCCATGGAAGGAAATATGGTGAAGGAAATGAACAAAGGCGACATCTAGGTCTGAAGGAAGGAGGCGGAAATGATTTGTGATTCTATCAAAACACGATTATAAACCCTCGCTGAAAAGACACTACTCGATCGAGTAACAAACTCACTCGATGGAGTGACGCCTACTCCGAGTACCCAAGCTGTTCGATCGAGTAGCCTCGACTAGATCGAGTACCACTCATCCCAAGGCCTATCACGACACGAGACATCTCTTGCATGAATTCCCAAAGGCTACCACCTGCCCCTAAGGTCGGTCAACGGGTCCCTAAAAGGACTGGTATTACAATCATAGCGAATAACTTACCGAAAGAAAATATACAGCATGTTATTTCGTTCAACAATTACAAACTCTTACTCAATTGCACTACAACCACCATGAAGCTATCCAAAACAATCATATAAAACTATTCAAACAATCATTCACATATTTTAAAATACCACAAAATTGTTATAATTATATCATTTTTCTTTTGCGACATTACTCTTCCCCTCTTAAAAGGAACTTCATCCCCGAAATTCACCATTAAACAACTTCCCTGTCCCTCAAACCGACATTTCTTATTACATCTTATTGACATTACTTATAAACCACAACCGACATTAATTTGTACTGACATAATGAAATCTTTGACATTACTTAGTTACAACTCATACAACATAAAACCACAGATATGACGTAAAACATCGCGGATATATATTGTTACAAACTAGCAGCAAATCCAACAATTATTTGTTATAAGACCACACCGAACAAGTGACAATATGATAAACATAGTATTCCACTTATCCAGCTTGACCACATAAAGATTACAAGGTAACACAAATACCGCTAAAACTGTGTGAAGTGATCAAAATGCATATCCAACGTGTGACAGAAACAACACTTTCGTGACATTACCTGAGCACGACCCACAAGATACAGATATATATAATTATAAACTTGGACAATACCACCTTACCTTAAGGTCCCTCATTGATTTGTTTTAACATTCCGACCCACACAAACCACACAAAATTACATTCACAACTCGACCATATGCAATTATATAACCAACGGTGAGGCTAAACAATATTTTTTTTTTTTTTTTGATGAAATGTAAGAATTCCATTAAGATCAAACAAGGCTATTACAACCTACCAATTTAGCATACAATCACAATTTCAGAGACTGAGTCCCTACTTACATAAGTCAGTACTTTGCAGCCAAATCCTATCCTTACCCAGAATTTGATTGCTAAATACTCTAATCC
Organism: Silene latifolia; assembly: GCF_048544455.1. NCBI lineage: Eukaryota > Viridiplantae > Streptophyta > Magnoliopsida > Caryophyllales > Caryophyllaceae > Silene > Silene latifolia. The sequence continues at coordinate 34,501,890 of NC_133529.1, read as the reverse complement.
TCATTTTGACAACCTGATGGATATGTTTACAAACTGTATCAGGGTGCACCAGGATCTGCTCACATCTAACACGATTCCTTTGCTTCCAGATAAAGTAGAAGCAAGCCATAAAGGAACAAATGAGAACACTCTTCTGAACTTGAGACCTCCTTTGCTGCCATATCCCTTGCAAGATATCTCCACCAGGTAAAGAAACCTTACAAAGGTTTGTCATCCCCATAAGGATACGCTTACTGTAAACACAATCTTCAAACAGGTGCTCATGAGTCTCAGTGGCATTGCCACAGAGCAAACATAGATCATCCTGACAAATGCCCAGAGCAAACAATTTCTCCTTAACCTGCATTGCCTTCCTAGCCAATAACCATCCCAGGAACCTATGCTTAGGCACAGTCCAAGAATGCCAAATGAACTGATACCACTACACAGCCTGAGCCCTAGTTCTTAACAAATCATACCCACTACCAAAAGGAGTCCTGAGGAGGATTAACTCTCTCTGTAGGAACTTTCTGTGGGATGGTAAGGTGGATTACATGAGAGTTCCACTTGTTAGCTGGGACAGTGTTTGCTCTCCCAAGGAGGAAGGGGGTTTAGGAATTAAAAATAGTTTAGTGTGGAATGTGGCAGCTGTGGGGAAGTTAGTCTGGTGGGTTTATTGTAGTCCTGATAAGCTATGGGTGCAGTGGGTCAACCAGATTTACTTAAAAAACCAGAGCTGGCAAGATTATCACCCCAGGGGGGATGTTAGGCTAAACAATGTTAGTAAACACCAACAACAATGATTAATGTAAAAGTATCCAAAAATATGATGATTCGAACAATTCTAAACTCGAAATGTCCCTGTAAAAGTGACACTCGATCGAGTTGGTCAGGCCCTCGATCGAGCTGGCCCTACTCGATCGAGCTCATCAGCTACTCGATCGAGTAGGAAGAGATCAGAATACCCCTCTAATGACTTACCTGTAGCTACTCGATCGAGTGAGGGGCACTCGATCGAGTTGCCACAGGTCGAAAAGTCCCCTGAACTTCAAACATAAGGCATACAACCATATAAATATTAGAAGGGATGCTAGCCCGACCTTCAAATCCTTCATAAAAGTCTAGCAGTAAACAAAATACGGCCTTATGGCCAACCATACAAACCGGACATCCAAGAAAGTATCAACCGCAAACGGAATAATATCCATCACACACTATGAAACATAAGAAGAAGAAAATGGAGTATATCACTCCTCCTGCTGCTCGTCCATCACCGCATCATCACCAACGCCACCACCAGAAGTGCTTGCTCCCGCCGCATCATGACCCGCATCACCACCAACACCTGCACCTGCTCCCATGCGCCAAGGGGCCAAACAACCATATGGGTACAACTGAGGCTCTCCCCAAGTAGACCTATCCACACCATAAGAGTGGAAATGCCACTGTCATCCCCAACACCTCTCCACCATACCGGCTGAGCTCCCGTGGTCCCAATACCCTGTACATGAGCCATCTCATGAAGGTTCTGAAGGGTCAAGGTAGAAGACACCCTCTCTGTAAGGTAGCTCTCACGCATCTCTGGGCTATCGAAAGAAGGGTAACCAGGAAACCGGTACTGGTACTGTGGCGGCACTGGCTGCTCAGGCTGCACTGGCTGAGTCTTAGCCATCCTCTCTCTCACTCGGCGTGGCCCCTCCCCATGTGAGGCCGGTCCTCCTCAGCTCTCACGTTCTCCCCCTTCCCCCGCTCGGGCATGACCTGTAGGATCTCCGGGTCAATGAGGTACGTCTGCACTGGTGGATGCCCCTCCTCCTCCTAATCATCAGAATCGGCAGCTATAACTGCCGGTGGTAAAGGCTCAGTCACAGGTAGGTGCTCAGGAGCTGGTATCCGCATCCAACTCATACCCCATACTCTCCATGTCAAACTCCCATCCGCTAAGCTTCTCAACCATTTCTGGTCGAGGAAGTAGTCAAGGTCCAAGGTAGGCACTGTGGTGGTCAAAGGAGTATAGGCCGAGGAGGCCTCAAAGGATGTCAACCTCTCAGCTAGACGTGTGGCAATGGCACCACAACTCAGAAATCTAATGTCAGACGAGGCCATCAGATCTAGATTGGCACATACAAAGGCAGGGGTACTAAAGGTGACAGGCTGTGACCGGGTGGGGTTAAGATAAGACACCAAGAGCATCAACTCATGTGAGTTCAACTTACTCACATCCTTCCTTTCGTAGAGCAGACACGTCAAAGCACGTAGAAAGATCTTGAAAGTGACATGTTGAATATCATTGATCAACAGGTTACTCAAAGTAGAAGCTGATTTACCGGTAAAGCACGGCATGAGGCTACTAACCCCACACTCAGAAGGAATATCACGGAGAGCTCCCTTGGCAGGCTTAGCCAAGCCAAGATGGGTCGCAAACATATCCATGGTCAACAGAAAACTCGTGTTCATCAGGCGAAACTCCACAGTTTGTTCCACTGCATCGTATTTAAATGAACTCAAGGGTCAAAAAGGCATAAGATTGTTTCCTGAGACGGTATAGTCCTAACATCCCCAATGTTTCAAAGATGTGCCTGACATCGGTCTCAATTCCTAAGTCAGTCAAGAGAACGGTGTCTATACACCGGGTAGGTCTCATCTTCCGTTGTTGCAAAGCGATAAAATTACCCTTTTGTGTGAAATCCACAAAGACTACAGACGGGTATTCGGGTACTGCCGGGACTACCGGTCCACTCCCCTCTCCTTCCTCGGGCTCAGAAGCCCTTCCTCTTTTGCTCTGTCGGGTCCCCACGGTTGGTCTCGGCATCTGCTTTCAACACATAACTTAAATGCACAAACCACATACACTTGAAAACATGTAAAACAATCATGTATGTTCACGTAAAAGAGCTACTAAGTACACACTTTCACCAACAAACCAAAAATCATTAGCATAAACTATCAATTTTACTCTCAGACGGTCTCACAGCTGCAAAAAATTTGACATGTAGAGCACCAATTATCATTATCACTACTACTTTTGAAAATCATAACTTCTAAATAGCTCAATATATTAACAAATTTCATAGTAATATAAGAAGAATTTCAATTTGGGGCACTTTTAAGACGGAGTTTTAAGTCGAATTTTTGGGTGAAAATCTCAAAAATCAACTCTAAACATGATATTATGGCCTATATTACTCAATTTCCTCCCTTTTACACCCAAAAGACAACCAAAATTCAATTCAAATCCTCAAACCCTAGAAAATTCGAGTCACATAAACCCCTAATTTGATTCGATTTTTGCATAACTAACATCAACAATCATCGAATTGAAGCAATTAGATCATATTACAAAAATTATAAACATGTTTTGGTCCATATAAATCGATTTTTCAGCAATTACCAACACCCTACATGCTTCTATTTAATCAAAAACATCAAAATAGGATAAACATCCATACCTTAATTAGTTGCCAAGCAAGGAGAACGAATTAAGCAAATGAAATACTAAGATTCAAACACCCAACAACAAGGATTGAGGCACAAGAGAGAAATATAGAGACTTTATGGTTTAGTTTGAATGAAGAATGAAGAAGAAAGAAAGAAAGAAGGGTTATGAATCACGCGATAACCCGGGTACTGTTCACTTACTCGATCGAGTGGCCTCTACTCGATCGAGTTGGAGCTACTCGGTCGAGTTTCTGCTGGCAAATCCAACTTTTCTGACGTTATAACATCCTAACTAGATCGAATGAGGTCTACTCGATGGAGTAAACACTCCTACTCGGTCGGGCAAGGTTAAGAACGAGGTCAAAGCTACGGAATTATGTAACGGTTCCTGCAAAACAACAACGCGTGTCGATTCCAAAAGAAATTCGGAAATAGTCACAGATTATTATACTCATTCACGACATAATACCACTACACAATTACATCGTATAGAACTAATAAACATATTACTTCATCCCACATATTTTACTTTATTCTATGCCAAACGTTACGCAACCAACTAACTACACTATTGTCTTCCTCATGCATACACTCAACACGTTTCTTATACTTCTAATCATACAATTGTGACTACAATAAAATAACTTCTAAACATATTACTCTAATCATACCGCTAATATTCAACCATGTCACAACAATTATCAACTAGCTTACTCAACTTAATTATGCCATATCACAGAAGCGTTCAACCATTCATCTATCACGTTTACCAAATTTTATTTCGATAACCGTTACAACAAAGTTAAAACTTAGTAATTATCAGTATTACCACATACAAGGCTCACAAGTTCTTTATATCAACCACCAACACCAACTATTCGGAACAAACATTACCATCACTACATCATACACACTGTCACGTATTATAAACGTTGCACCACTTCTATTACTTTCACACATACTTCCATATACACTTCTACTCCACCACATAATTTCACACTTTCCATCACTATCCCACATACTAATCATCAACAAAGACTTCATCACAAACATCTCTAACGTAACAATTATACGAGGCACACAGTTTTCGACTCCACATTCCCATACCCAGTGACTGGTTTAAGCATAATGGAGCCATGATTTTGAAATGAGGGCGCCTACTCACCCAAAATCTAGCATCAGCTGGGGCTCCCAATATACATACGCCAGGTTCATTTTATTAGACTCGCTACGTTCATTAGGCTCATTTGTTACAGGTTCCAAAATCTTCGCTCTGATACCACTTTGTAACACCCCCCATATAACAAGGAGCCTTAACAAGACCTTCCCTAGCATATAAGGGCATTACCATCTCGGTTGCCCGAGGATAGTATGCTGGAGTCTGTGTCCCCGACAATGATGCGATCACAATTGTCGATCATGATGATCACATGTTTAAATCTCATATTTAAGAATACAATAGGGAAAGTAATATTTTTACAGTCAACTGGTCCACACATATCGGTAATGATTGGTTGACTAGAGTTTGACATTTCTGTCGTGCGACGGTGGTGATCAGTTGATGCCCTGAGGTCATACCTATAGGGAAATACTCTTAATTGATCATTTAATTAATCGTATGCCGATACGAGTTAATTAAATTGCTTAATATTGACGGATGATTTTGTGAGTAAAATTAACGTGTCTCATTGTAATTCGATTAAATGAGATACGAACTAAGTAATCGAATTGTTTTATTACTTAGATTGAATTATTGTTATGAAACAGGTTGAATAATTTATATTATAAATACAAGTAGTTGTAATTTATAATTCGATAAACCATTTTCGTACAAGTAATCAAGAATTATTAGTTAAATTTTGTATGTGACATATTTTATTAATATGTTGATTTTTAATATGTTAAAAATACATTATAGTGTAACATGTCATGTAACATGTGACACATGACAAAATTGACAAATGACAAAATAAAATGGACCTTCCATTTTATGTGTGTGTGCCGAAAATTGGAGGGAGTATTAGAGTTTATATTGTGTTGTTTATTTTAAATAAATAACACAATGATTATACTCTACATGTAGCCTTGCATGCCTAGTTTTATCTTGATAAGAACAAAGACCATGCATTGGCCTAAAAATCCCCCCTACCACCCGGTTTTTAAGAGAGAAAACAAGAGGGTTTTCTCTTATTTTTACACTACATACATTTATATTCTTGTAGTGTAAGATTATTCAACCACTCTCTACTTTTGTGAAAATCTTTAGAGAAATAAAAACCTCACAAAATACATCTCCTCTTAACCGAAATAAGAGAGGACAAAATCACCATTTTTGTGTTAAATTTACGCTTGTTTTAATTAATACTAGTCCTATATTAATTAAAGTAATTAAGGGTATTCCTTGGGTATAATTCCTTAGGAGAGATTCTAAACTTGAATCTATTTCATCCATTTGGAAAGCTCAAGATCTAGTAAGAAGGTGAACTTACTAGTGCCCATTTATCCGAAATCATCAATGTAAGAATTGATTTTTCTTCTTATACTTTGTAATAGTTTTGCATGCATAAGATCCATTTTAATTTTATGACTAAATTAAATCTTCATACTATGAATATGTAAACATATGAGATTATTGAATCCCAACATAGTAATCATCAAAAGTCGATAAAAGAACAATTATAGTTTATTACAAGATTAAACACAACTACTGATATAAAAGATACAACTCAACACCACTATGTGAACTACTCTTGTAATGACTCGTGAAGGACTCATCCCGCCAAGACTCCAGCTACCATCCAAGACATCACCTGCTAAGACTGGCTGCTCACCATAAGGGATCACGGCAGACACAACAGAAATAACAAGAAGACAAACCACACAAGGTCAGTAACTGAGGAAAGACACAACAACAACAACAACCAACACACTACAGACACAACCAAGCACACACACAAGCCACAACTGCTCCAACCAATCACCGTCACCGATCGTCCACTGACCACCCTGCCGTTGGGGGGACCGCAGCCGTACCCACCAAATCCTCGCTCATCATACAGAGCGATAAACCCAAGTTTCCTTAATGTGCACATCCCCTCCTGTGGCGGGTTCCACAGAAGGTGAACCAAGGGCGTAAAGCCAGTCCCGCGAGTGACCCCACTCAGCCAGGGACGCGCCCCGAATATCACAGACGACCAATCACAACCAATGTATTACGACAACGATATAAACAATAGCACAGCACCAGACAACTATCACAATCCGACAACCATACTGATGTAACAACAACCAAACCACATCACAAGACGTTCTAAACAACCAATAGTACTGAGTAGGCGAACCTACCTTTATCCAACCGCAACGATTCCACGTTCAATCACATGACATCAACCAAGCAAGCAATACACCTATACAAACAGTACAATAATCCATCACAACCACTACAACCCTAACTGAAAACGACAACGACAATGATGATGACGATGACATACCTACGCATAGCTATCCGGCGTCTGGACCGCTACCCGACTCAAGCAACCTATACCCAAGGCATAAACATCCTCAAAGGCTCCAATGGAAGAGATTATGGTGAAGGGAATGAGGACAGGCGACATCTAGGTTTGGGGGAAGGAGGCGGAAATGATTTGCGATTCTATTAAAACACGATTATAAACCCCCTCTATAAAGACGTTACTCGATTGAGTAACTAACTTACTCAATCGAGTAACTAACTTACTCAATCGAGTGACCCCTACTCGATCGAGTACTCAAGCTACTCGATCGAGTGGCCTCGACTAGATCGAGTACCACTCACTCAAAGCTTACCACTTCACCAGCCAACGCTCGTAAGGCTTCCTAAAGACTAAGACATATCACTAAGGTCGGTCAACGTCAGTCAACGGGTCCCTAAAAGGACAGGTATTACACAATCCGTAAGTCCACCATTGTTTATTGCGATAATGTCTCGTCCATTTACTTATCTGGTAACCCGGTTAATCATCAAAGAACGAAGCATATTGAAATCGATATCCATTTTGTCCGGGAAAAGGTTGCTCTTGGCCAGGGTTCTTCATGTTCCGTCACGCTATCAGTATGCAGACATTTTTACTAAAGGCCTGCTCAAGGTTCTTTTTGACGACTTTCACTCTAGTCTCAGCATCCGTCCTCCTCCCGCTTCGACTACGGAAGGGTATTAGAATATGTCAATATTCTTTTGCTAATATGTTCATAACTAGTCAATATTGTTAGCTATCGTTTAGTCAATTAGTTCCTAACTTGTAGTGTTTGATATCCCATGTTTTAGGAGAGTATCTTAGCTAACCTAGGTATACTTTTTGTATATAAACGATGTTTGCAATTCTTGACAAGTCAGGCAATATAATTCTTATAAAACTTACTCATTATTTACCATATTTGTCTCATTTTATTTTACTCTCCCATCGCAGCCAACATTTTTACTCTTTCTCTATTTTTGCTTTTTTCATCATCTTTCACCATCAAACGACGAAGTTCATTCACCACTCTCCAATCTCTCCTCTCCCTCTTTCCCTCCACATCTCCCAATTCAAACCCCCTAAAACTCGAACTTTAAGTGAACGAATCTAAAATCGACGTTAATATAAACTCATGATTTTCTTTTATAACAAGGTATGTTCTCAACTTATTTTTCTTCTATTTCTAACAATGCATGAGATTTATTTATACTTTTGTATCATCTTCAAGGTTTATTTTTTTATTGTATGCTATGTTTGGCTCCACTCATGCAATGTGTGCATTTTGATAGTTCACAAAAATTTCATCGTGATACCAAATGTCAAATGAATGAATTGATTGATGAGTTTGATTATTTTAAACGTTTCTTAATTTTTCTTGGTGGTGTATAAGTTTGAGTGGAAATGTTGGATGATACAAAATTTCTTTAAAACAATATTTTAATATGATGGATTGCCGTAAAATCTTTTAAGCTAACATCTACTCTCTCCGTCCCCGTTAATAATTTACATTTATTTTATTTCCTTCTTACGAAACAAAGCAAGTTTAAACTATTCACTTGAAAAGAGGTAGTATTCTATTAAGTTGGCAAATTAGACTATAAAATTTGAGGTTTTAGTTTGAAAACTTTATATTTTAAATTTAAAACATTATGAAATACTTTACTTTGAAATCTCAATCTAACGTTTCTATCTAAGTGCTAAACCTGGATTTTAACATAAAATCTCGGTTTTAAGTTCAAAACTTATTTTAGAGAAAAATAAATAATTGAAAATTCTATAATTTAAATCCAGGTTTCAGGTACCTTTTCAGTCAGTTTTACCAAACAGAACCTTAATGATAAAACATAAGATTTCAAATTATGATGTCGAAGATGTAATTTTGATTGTTTTTGGTTTCAAGTTAAAAACTTAAGATTTTAACCATGAAGTTGCAAGGTGATTCTAATTTGCATGGTCGAGATTTTAAGGTGGAAACATAATATTTTCATTTGAAAACTTCACTTTTAAGTTGAAATGTCAAAGATGTATTTTTGATTGTTTTAGGTTTTTTAAGTTAAAAACTTGAGATTTTAACCATAAACTCCAAGCTAATTTTAAGTTGCATGGTCAAATTTCAAAGGTGGAAACACAATATTTTCTTTTGAGAACTCTACCTTTTAAGTTCATAACACATGATTAAGAAAACGTCATTTACTTGTAAATGAATTGAAAAATAATCAAAATTTCAAGTTTTCAAGTTTTCAAATTAAAACCTACAATTGTTTTAATGCTAAATAATTGAGCTTATAAATTATAAACTTATGGTTTTAGTTGGAGACAATAAGTGGTAGCTCATTATCACATTATGCAATTACGTAAAAGTTTGTGCTTAACTTCTCACCTCCCAGTTGCTTTCAATTTTTAACCGTTAGTATAGTTCTCTGTCCTTACTAGTTTTACGCCCGTGCAGAAATTGCACGGTCTGCATTGATAAAATTTGTTAAACATATATTTTATTATTCGAAAATCCACGATTTAGTTAATATATTATGACATATTGGAAAATTTTAACTCTGAGTCATATTTTTAATTTAAGAGAATGTAAACAATTAGCCAAATTTCTCGTTTTTTTTTTCACGTTCACAATTATTTTTAACATATGCTTTGTATATTGTAATGTATATTTATGTGTTAGATAATAGTTGTATGTTTGTATTGAGGGAGGAAAGAAATTAAATCACTTTAACACTCGCTACTTACCATAGGGACCACTTTTTAAAAATTCTTTTATTTTTCTCCTGAATTTAAAGAGTCGATAAGAGAGCTCTAAAGAACTCAACTTTTATATTATTTAGATTCCTTGTTATTCTACTTCGTGCAAACTGAAGAGATAATGGGTAGGGACGTAGGGTTCAAGAAAACTGATCAAAATTAATTACTTTTGTCTAGGGTTCAAGAAAACTGATCAAAATTAACTACTTTTGTCTGCTACTTTTCCTTTTAATTTTAGATATTGGGCTAACTCTTAGTTATTAGGCCCGTCCTATAGTATAGGACGATCTTATAGAAAAATTGTTGTTCTCAATTTATATTACTCAGATGATCCGATGTATATTAAGAATATTTGGATCGGTTTATCTATGAGCCCATATTAGGACTTGGGTGTTTTGAAAGTATTTAAGTGACAAAGGGCCCATGTTAGACTTTTGCGGCCTTCATTTCTATGAACTTTTTCCTCCTCCTAGTCTTATTAGTTACTAGACTTTGTGCCCGTACGTTGTACGGGTTATAATATTGATTCGTCTCTAATTGTATCTTCGCAATTGAGAAGCTATGTTTACTTTCTTAACATTAGTTTTCTCACGAAAATGTGAGTATATACTAATACATTGAAATATTTTTTTTAAGAATATGAGTATATACAAATAAATTAACATTTTTTTTATGATTTACGTATATAAAAGTTATAATCGCCATGCACGAGTAACTAAATAGTGTTCTATTTGTAAGTGAGCTTGTACAAATGTAGTTTTTTTACATCTGGAAAATTTAAGTTTTTCTTCGTAGAATAAATAATTAATGAGTTAAATAAAGGACTTGACTAATTCAATATTAATACTTATATATTATACGGAGTATGTTATATGTTATATTTGAAGAATAATTAGAAATTATTATTATTTTAAATATTTTAAATTACAAAAATAATTGAAAAATCAAGTTTATATATTTTATTAAATTAATATAATTTTTATAAATTCTTCACTATAAGTATGGTAAGTAATATTAATTATAATATTATTGTTATTGAATATGATTGCTTTTGACAAATAAAATATACCATACCAAACTATATTTTGACATGTATTCTGATTCTACCTCGACCCGTGACCCGTATAAGCATACCCATATTTAGTCTGACCCGTATTCGAGTTTAACATGTATGAACCGACTCACCAGCCGACCCATCCAGCCCGTTTGAGTGGTCTAGCAAACCTTCCATCAAAGTCGTGTGGTAATTATCTAAATTTTGTAGTCTGACCCGTATTCTTATCATTTTAGCTTTTTACTTTTAAAGTTTATATATATATATATACTAATATAACTCTATCATCTTGATCGGATAAAATTTCCATAACTTTATTTTAACTATCAATAAAATCAAAAATTATACTCTTCTCTTAATATTAGAATTGGATGATTGTCTACTTGCTAAGAAGCCCTCTTTTAACCCGTGATAGTCGTATTGCAAAAGTTGAAAACTCTAATATTGTTCGAAAATTTTTCAAAAAGTTGAACTTTCTGTAATCGCTCGAAAATATGATACTCCCTCCTATTCCATATTTTCTTCTTCTTTCCTTTTTGCACAACAAATAAAAAAGTGAATTAGGACCACACAAAACACACTACCCCACATGCCACTGAATTTGAGCCACACATATCATCCCAAAAAAGGAAATAGGGAAGAAAATCCGAATAACGGAATAAGGAAATAGGGAAAAAAAATATAGAATAGGAGGGAGTATATAGTATAATTATCAATTCTTGCTACATGCATGCATACCTTCACGCAAAGCCCGTATATATTCTCCTAAAATTTGATGATTATATTAAGGTCCATTAGGGCGTAAAGATGGAGCTTTGAAAGAGACGTAGTATGGATATATTTACTGAAGCATGGTAAAGCTTTGTGATCTCACCATTAATCAGTTTTTTTAAAGAGGCAAAGGCATGATACATTTAACTACAATAAAAGACCTTACATATCTAAATTTTTTAACCGATATGCTTGTTATCATACTTATTAATTAGCAAAGTCGAATAAGACTCTGGTTTTTCTTGTAGAATTTTGTACGTATGAGTATAAGAATCAGATCAAATAATAATAATAATAATAATAATAATAATAATAATAATAATAATAATAATAATAATAATAATAATAATCATTGTATGTAATATTTAATACTAATAACCTTATAAGAAGGCTTGCCTTACAACGGCATGACGCCAATAAGTAACTAAATAAATATGTGAACGGTAAATCTTAGAAATACCTCTTAAGTCATAGTTGATATATAATTCCAAAGCTATATCATCACCCTATCAAACTATCATGAACTGATAGATTTATTACTAAATTGGACTGATTTAGGCAAACTTCTCAAAACGTTTTAGGTTCTACCAAATACTTACACAGATATGATAGATATACATTCCCGATTAATCGTTCGGGTGAATTCTCTATACCCTCCAAATAAATGAGAATGCCCAATCGAGTATTTTGTCATATTTATAATTGTATTTGATGAACACTATTTCAACTCCGACGTTCGCAAAAAATCTTATACATAACTCTCTCGGTCTTGAGATTTTTTATTTTGGTCGCTTTGGAGAAAAAGTGGGGGAAATTATACACCCGAATAATACAAACTGACATAAAATTAATTCTAGATTCATAGCTACTTGAATCCTTGATGTGATATCACTTTATTAATTTGTAAGTAAGATAACACCAGAATACCAAGACAATATTCAGACATGTCTTAATATTATCTAAGCTACAAATTCATCATATAATCAAAGCTCAGCTCGATCTATACATATAAATTTGAAAAAAAAAATTGAAAAAAAATCACGGAAGTTAAATTGTGATACTCCATTACTCCCGCATGCCTCATATTGCTTACCATACAACTACGTTTGTTTAATTCTTAGATGAAACTCTCTGCTCTTCCATGCCCTCCTTCTTGTCATTTAATTCACATGTATGAGGTTGAAACTATCTTATACGCAAGCTATATGACATTATGCCAGTCGGTATACTCTTCGGGTCTCCATTAGATATGTACTTCATGCATCAAGCGTTCGATTCCGAGCCACCATGCAATATTGTTGTTGGCTTCCTGTGTAAACAATGCAAATATGATTAGCAAAGCTAATAAATCATGTTCGTTAATGCATGAATGATATAAAAATAGTAGCAACCAATATACGAAAAGCTTAAAAAAACATAAATTTCAAATTTGGTGTAAATTAATGAGTTCTGGTTTTTTTATAGGCTTACAAATATTTAATTTTGTCTCCCATTGCTAATCAAATACACTTCCTATTTAGGTGTAAAAGATAGATCTTTTGCTTGTAATTTACTATATCTCTTATTTGATTAGCTCAAAATAATTATCTTCAGCTGAGTTTATTATTAAAAATAAAAATCGTAATTATCTTCAGCTAAGTTTATTATTAAAAATAAAAATCGTAATTATCTTCAGCTGAGTTTATTATCAAAAATAAAACTCAATCTTTATCTTTTTTTTTTGTAATTTACTATATCTCTTATTTGATTAGCTCAAAATAATTATCTTCAGCTGAGTTTATTATTAAAAATAAAAATCGTGTTTTAAAAAAGTTGGAGTCTCTAGAATTGCCTGAAAAAAGCCTCTTTTATATATATATTGACTAGGTAGTATCCCGCGCTTTGCGCGGACTGTTTTAAAATTTTATTATTATAATTGAAGATAAATAACATAATTTATATATGACCTTTAATATTTTTACTTATAAATAAAAATAAATTATTTTTTCTCAAATTTAATTTTTTTAGGTTTAACTTCAATGTTTTAAAATAAAATACATACAATTTTAATTAAAACTAATAAGTGATAATCAATTATGCATCATCAACGTTTTATAAATTATTTTGTGACTGACCAAATATCATATTAATTAAAATAAAATTTATTCAAATAATGCAACGATCAACATTAAGTTCTCAACTTATATCATTTCACGATTCGTTATGTTCCAAATCAATTAATATTTGTTCAAAATGATGTGAATATAACTTTATGTAATTTTTAATATTTTATGTATAACGTGTGATATTTATCTATCAAATATATAGAGTTCAAACTGAACTTATTCAAATGTTTTGAGTGTGTCTTGAATGTATTAATGTATGTATTATGTATCAAACATATCTATTCTATAAGAATTGCATCTTTTGTATTTTAAAACAACTATATATAAATGATGTTTTAGAGTTTACCTGTAAATAAAATAGGTTAAACTTTCTCAAATAATATTTTTTGAGGTTTGACTTCAAAGTATTTAAAAGATAACATATAAAATATTTACCTAATAGTAATATTTAGCTAGTCAGAATCAATATTTATACTTGACGTAAATATATTTTAATTGAAGATATTAAAGTAAAATGTAAAGTTTTTTCTATTTTTTTCATGTCGTTTATAGTACAGTATAAATTATTTAATAATCATTACTTTTTTTTTGATTATTCAAATGCACTCGCAATCACTGTGTACATACATACTCGTACACATACTCGTTATCACACTATTTAAACCTATCAAAATCCCATATGTATTCAATTTTTCGCAATATTTTTTTTTCATTCTCATATAAAATCTTATTTCTTAGTAGTTTTCTTTAAGTTATGTTTTTAAGAAATACAACGACTCTTCCAAATTTTTTTTTTAATATTTAATGGTCTAAGTTTTATAACTTTTTCAAAATATCTTTTTACGTAAATATAAAATATTATGAGACACTCACTTTAATCATCTCTACAAATAAAAAATATTTCAATAAGAACAATGAAAATTATACTCTATTTGAAGCATTTTTCGCAATGAACGTAATTATTTACATTATAGAATTTTTATCAAAATATTTTTTTAATAAATTTATAATCAAATCACCGTAATTATTTAATGTAATTTTATAATAAAATTTATTAAGCTATAATTAATATTTTGCTGAGATTTATACAGCATTTATTATGTTTGTATTTAATGTTCTGTTGTAATTAATACTTGTATTTATGGCTGGGTTGACACGTGGTGCATCCACAGTGCTTCAACCCAGTTTTATATATATACTCCTATAAGATGAAACTTATGAATTTATGAGTTACTGGTATGAGTTGAGTATTAAACCTGCAAACGGGTCGAACGGACGGGTGACGGGTCGGGTAGTTTTGAGTTCGGGTAAAATACGAGTCGGGTGTATTTTGGGTCGGGTAAAAAACGGGTCAAGTCTATACGGGTTTCGGGTAAAAAAACGGATCATAAACATTTTTTCTGGCATTTTTAATACTTCTTTTATATCGCCATTCTTACCATTTATACGTTTTGTCTCCTCTTGCTCGTCTCAGTCAACTTAATTGTTACCATTCTCGCCATCATCACCTCGTCTTCATCATCAATACACTCACTAACTCGCTAAGTACGACAGTGAGACTCAAATAAGATGACAATGATGACGTGGCATGTAATTCGAGGTGATGAGGTGGCAGTGCTGACGTGGAGTGCGGTACTATGTAATACGATGAAAGTGACGGCGTGACACACATTTCGAGGTGATGACGTGGCATGTGGTTGAGGTGATGACGTGGCAGTGCCAACATGAAATGCGGTTTGTTATAATACGGTGAAAGTAATAATGGTGTGACACACACTTCAAGGTGATGACGTCGCATTTGGCCCGAATTGATGAGGCGGTAATGCTGACGTGGAATGCGGATCAACGTAATATGGTGAAAGTGACGGCTTGGCACACACTTTGATGTGATGACATGGCATATGGTTCGAGGTGATAACGTGGCATACCGTATATATGCATATCTTTCCTATTTGACATTATAAATTTTAAGGAAGATATATTGTCTTGACTCGTTACGGGTCGGATTTCGACCCACTATCGGGTTAAAAAACCGGGTTATTTACGGTTAGGGTTACAGTCGGTTTTCAGGTCGGGTCAGATTTTGACGGGTCTAGTTATGACCATAAAGTTCATAGATTATATCATCTAATTATAGTTCTACACTTCTACGTATAAAACGTCTTTAAGTTTTTAAGTTATGTTTTAAAGTTTATGAGTTATTATAAAGATTTTGAGCTCTTTTATCTAAATGTGAAAATACCAATAATATACATAAGTTTAGTTAGATACTTATATTTGAATTAGTTGCAAAATATCAATATAATTCAGAAACTTAAAAAAAAGTCATAAAAATATTTTGAATAAGCTCTAGTTACATTGAGTAGGTTATATTACATGTCGGATACCTAGGTAGCACGAACACTCCTTCTAATAAGCCGTTCCGTGTCCGATGCTGTGTCGGATATCCGGACACCCAACACTCGTCACCAAAAAAAAAACCTAAGAAAAGGTACCCTCGATTATATTACGTGAATTACCAAACACTTCTAGTAAATCTGTTAATTAAAATATACTAGTCAAACCTGTTAATCCAATCTGTCATTTATAATCTGCTTGACCAATCTGCTTCTGCTAATATTAATCTGCTGATTATCAAACAGGCTCTAAGGCTCTGTTTGGTAAAACTAAGAAAAGGTAGCTGAAAGTACTAGAGTAGGCAATGCCTTCCTCCAAAATTGGCCCAGCTCAGGCACGAATATTGGGCTCCTCAGGCCGTGCCGTGCCAGACCCACTGATCCAAACCTACGTCGCGGCCCGCTGAAGGCACGATCATTTTCGTGCTCGGGCCGTGCCTGGCCCATGGCCTTTTTGTGCCTTGTCCGTGGGCCGGCCCATGTGCTTTAATATTTTTTTTATTTTAAAAAAAATGTTATATAATTGATATATTTTTAGTACTTTTTGTTTAATAAATGATGTCTTAGTCTAGTGGTTAAGACGGAGGTATTGTGGACAATAGGTCCCAGGTTCGAATCCCCCTTGCCCTCTATTGTAATGCGACTAAGTGCGCGCTTCGATTGACCAAAAAAAATGATGATTAATGGTTTAAATATATTTTTTATTAAATATTAATGTAGTTTTTGTTTAATAAATGATGATGAATGGTTTAAATATATATTTTATTAAATATTAGTGTACTTTTTGTTTAATAAATGATGATCAACGGGCTATTTTTTTGGGACGGCCGGGCCGGGCGGGCCTGGTGCGTGTCAGGCTCCACCGTGCTTGGGTCGTGTCGTGCATGGGCACGGATTTATGAAGAAAATCGCGTCGGACTCCGTCTCAAGCCCAGTCGTGTCGTGCCCGTGCTTCCTCGATTTTCTCACCGGCCCGGGCCGTGCCGTGCCGTGGGCTGTGCCTGGCCTTGCCGCCTACCAGTTCGCGGCCTTTTATGCCAACTCTAGCTGAAACCTGAAAAGGTAGCTGAAAACTGAAAATTTAACTGAAACCTGAAAAGGTAATTGATAAGGTAGCTGAAAACTAGGAACTGATAAGGTAGCTGATTATATAAAAAAGTGTTTGGCAAACTAACTGAAAAGATAACTGATTTTGATGAAATGACGTAAAAAGATATGATAATTATTTAATAGTATAAATTTAAGGGGTAAAAATGGAAAAACAAATCAAATCAGGTATCTGAAATCTCAAATGCTATTCTAGGTAACATTTCATTTTATGTAGCTTATTTGGTCAAATAATCTATTTGCCAAACGCTTACAAAAAAATAAGGTACCTGAAATTTTGGTCAAATAAGATACTTTGACCAAATCAGTCTTAAAATGTCATCTTGAAACAGCCTAAGAGTATTGAAAATAAAACCTCTAAAGATCATCGTGATTTTATAATCTATCTAACCTTGAAAATTGCTATCTACCTTCTCCCCTAATAACCGGTTTAAATATAATAT